>NC_136263.1:41222484-41278148 GCF_964187855.1 Myxine glutinosa
TGGATACTGTGATACACAGCAGCTGCAGAGCTTCGTTGCTTTGGATACTGTGATACACAGCAGCTGTAGAGCTTCGTTGCTTTGGATACTGTGATACACAGCAGCTGCAGAGCTTCGTTGCTTTGGATACTGTGATACACAGCAGCTGCAGAGCTTCGTTGCTTTGGATACTGTGATACACAGCAGCTGCAGAGCTTCGTTGCTTTGGATACTGTGATACACAGCAGCTGCAGAGCTTCGTTGCTTTGGATACTGTGATACACAGCAGCTGCAGAGCTTCGTTGCTTTGGATACTGTGATACACAGCAGCTGCAGAGCTTCGTTGCTTTGGATACTGTGATACACAGCAGCTGCAGAGCTTCGTTGCTTTGGATACTGTGATACACAGCAGCTGCAGAGCTTCGTTGCTTTGGATGCTGTGATACACAGCAGCTGCAGAGCTTCGTTGATTTGGATGCTGTGATACATAACAGCTGCAGAGCTTCGTTGCTTTGGATGCTGTGATACACAGCAGCTGCAGAGCTTCGTTGCTTTGGATACTGTGATACACAGCAGCTGCAGAGCTTCGTTGCTTTGGATACTGTGATACACAGCAGCTGCAGAGCTTTGTTGATTTGGGATACTGTGATACACAGCACTGCAGAGCTTATTTGCTTTGCATACTGTGACACACAGCAGCTGCAGAGCTTCGTTGCTTTGGATACTGTGATACACAGCAGCTGCAGAGCTTCGTTGCTTTGGATACTGTGATACACAGCAGCTGCAGAGCCTTGTTGATTTGGATACTGTTGTACACAGCAGCTGCAGAGCTATGTTGCTTTGGATACTGTGATACACAGCAGCTGCAGAGTTTTGTTGCTTTGGATATTGTGATACACAGCAGCTGCAGAGCTTCGTTGATTTGGATACTGTGATACACAGCAGCTGTAGAGCTTATTTGGTTTGGATACTGTGATACACAGCAGCTGTAGAGCTTATTTGGTTTGGATACTGTGATACACAGCAGCTGCAGAGCTTCGTTGCTTTAGATACTGTGATACACAGCAGCTGCAGTGCTTCGTTGATTTGGATACTGTGATACACAGCAGCTGCAGTGTTTTGTTGATTTGGATACTGTGATACACAACAGCTGTAGAGCTTCGTTGCTTTGGATACTGTGATACACAGCAGCTGCAGAGCTTCGTTGCTTTGGATACTGTGATACACAGCAGCTGCAGAGCTTCGTTGCTTTGGATACTGTGATACACAGCAGTTGCGGAGCTTCGTTGCTTTGGATACTGTGATACACAGCAGCTGCAGAGCTTTGTTGATTTGGATACTGTGATACACAGCAGCTGCAGAGCTATTTGCTTTGGATACTGTGATACACAGCAGCTGCAGAGTTTTGTTGCTTTGGATACTGTGATGCACAGCAGTTGCAGAGCTTCGTTGCTTTGGATACTGTGATACACAGCAGCTGCAGAGCTTTATTGATTTGGATACTGTGATACACAGCAGCTGCAGAGCTATGTTGTTTTGGATACTGTGATACACAGCAGCTGCAGAGCTTCGTTGATTTGGATACTGTGATACACAGCAGCTGCAGTGTTTTGTTGATTTGGATACCTTAATACACAGCAGCCGCAGAGCTTCATTGATTTGGATACTGTGATACACAGCAGCTGCAGAGCTACGTTGCTTTGGATACTGTGATACACAGCAGCTGCAGAGTTTTGTTGATTTGGATACTGTTATACACAACAGCTGCAGAGCTTCATTGATTTTGATACTGTGATACACAGCAGCTGCAGAGCTTCGTTGATTTGGATACTGTGCTACACAGCAGCTGCAGTGTTTTGATGATTTGGATACCTTAATACAAAGCAGCTGCAGAGCTTCATTGATTTTGATACTGTGATACACAGCAGGTGCAGAGTTTTGTTGCTTTGGATATTGTAATACACAGCAGCTGCAGAGCTTCGTCGATTTGGATACTGTGATACACAGCAGGTGCAGAGCTACGTTGCTTTGGATGCTGTGATACACAGCAGCTGCAGAGTTTTGTTGCTTTGGATATTGTAATACACAGCAGCTGCAGAGCTTCGTAGATTTGGATACTGTGATACACAGCAGCTGCAGAGCTTCGTTAATTTGGATACTGTGACACACAGCAGCTGCATAGTTATTTCCTTTGGATACTGTGATACACAGCAGCTGCAGAGTTTTGTTGCTTTGGATACTGTGATACAATGCAGCTGCAGAGCTTTGTTGATTTGGATACTATGATACACAGCAGCTGCAGGTCTTCGTTGATTTGGATACTGTGATACACAGCAGCTGCGGAGCTTCGTTGATTTGGATAATGTGATACACAGCAACTGCGGAGCTTTGTTGATTTGGATACTGTGATACACAGCAGCTGCAGAGCTTTGTTTATTTGGTTACAGTGATACACAGCAGCTGCAGAGCTTCGTTGATTTGGTTACAGTGATACACTGCAGCTGCAGAGTTTTGTTGCTTTGGATACTGTGATACACAGCAGCTGCAGAGCTTCGTTGGTTTGGATAATGTGATACACAGCAACTGCGGAGCTTTGTTGATTTGGATACTGTGATACACAGCAGCTGCGGAGCTTCGTTGATTTGGATAATGTGATACACAGCAACTGCGGAGCTTTGTTGATTTGGATAATGTGATACACAGCAGCTGCAGAGCTTTGTTTATTTGGTTACAGTGATACACAGCAGCTGCAGAGCTTCGTTGATTTGGTTACAGTGATACACAGCAGCTGCAGAGCTTTGTTTATTTGGTTACAGTGATACACAGCAGCTGCAGAGCTTCGTTGATTTGGTTACAGTGATACACAGCAGCTGCCGAGCTTCGTTGATTTGGATACTGTGATACACAGCAGCTGCAGAGCTTCGTTGATTTGGATACTGTGGTACACAGCAGCTGCAGAGCTAATTTGCTTTGGATACTGTGAAACACAGCAGCTGCAGAGCTTCGTTGCTTTGGATACTGTGATACACAGCAGCTGCAGAGCTTCGTTGCTTTGGATACTGTGATACACAGCAGCTGCAGAGCTTCGTTGCTTTGGATACTGTGATACACAGCAGCTGCAGAGCTTCGTTGCTTTGGATACTGTGATACACAGCAGCTGCAGAGCTTCGTTGCTTTGGATACTGTGATACACAGCAGCTGCAGAGCTTCGTTGCTTTGGATACTGTGATACACAGCAGCTGCAGAGCTTCGTTGCTTTGGATGCTGTGATACACAGCAGCTGCAGAGCTTCGTTGATTTGGATGCTGTGATACATAACAGCTGCAGAGCTTCGTTGCTTTGGATGCTGTGATACACAGCAGCTGCAGAGCTTCGTTGCTTTGGATACTGTGATACACAGCAGCTGCAGAGCTTCGTTGCTTTGGATACTGTGATACACAGCAGCTGCAGAGCTTTGTTGATTTGGGATACTGTGATACACAGCACTGCAGAGCTTATTTGCTTTGCATACTGTGACACACAGCAGCTGCAGAGCTTCGTTGCTTTGGATACTGTGATACACAGCAGCTGCAGAGCTTCGTTGCTTTGGATACTGTGATACACAGCAGCTGCAGAGCTTTGTTGATTTGGATACTGTGATACACAGCAGCTGCAGAGTTTTGTTGCTTTGGATATTGTGATACACAGCAGCTGCAGAGCTTCGTTGATTTGGATACTGTGATACACAGCAGCTGTAGAGCTTATTTGGTTTGGATACTGTGATACACAGCAGCTGTAGAGCTTATTTGGTTTGGATACTGTGATACACAGCAGCTGCAGAGCTTCGTTGCTTTAGATACTGTGATACACAGCAGCTGCAGTGCTTCGTTGATTTGGATACTGTGATACACAGCAGCTGCAGTGTTTTGTTGATTTGGATACTGTGATACACAACAGCTGTAGAGCTTCGTTGCTTTGGATACTGTGATACACAGCAGCTGCAGAGCTTCGTTGCTTTGGATACTGTGATACACAGCAGCTGCAGAGCTTCGTTGCTTTGGATACTGTGATACACAGCAGCTGCAGAGCTTATTTGCTTTGCATACTGTGACACACAGCAGCTGCAGAGCTTCGTTGCTTTGGATACTGTGATACACAGCAGTTGCGGAGCTTTGTTGCTTTGGATACTGTGATACACAGCAGCTGCAGAGCTTTGTTGATTTGGATACTGTGATACACAGCAGCTGCAGAGCTATTTGCTTTGGATACTGTGATACACAGCAGCTGCAGAGTTTTGTTGCTTTGGATACTGTGATGCACAGCAGTTGCAGAGCTTCGTTGCTTTGGATACTGTGATACACAGCAGCTGCAGAGCTTTATTGATTTGGATACTGTGATACACAGCAGCTGCAGAGCTATGTTGTTTTGGATACTGTGATACACAGCAGCTGCAGAGCTTCGTTGATTTGGATACTGTGATACACAGCAGCTGCAGTGTTTTGTTGATTTGGATACCTTAATACACAGCAGCCGCAGAGCTTCATTGATTTGGATACTGTGATACACAGCAGCTGCAGAGCTACGTTGCTTTGGATACTGTGATACACAGCAGCTGCAGAGTTTTGTTGATTTGGATACTGTTATACACAACAGCTGCAGAGCTTCATTGATTTTGATACTGTGATACACAGCAGCTGCAGAGCTTCGTTGATTTGGATACTGTGCTACACAGCAGCTGCAGTGTTTTGATGATTTGGATACCTTAATACAAAGCAGCTGCAGAGCTTCATTGATTTTGATACTGTGATACACAGCAGGTGCAGAGTTTTGTTGCTTTGGATATTGTAATACACAGCAGCTGCAGAGCTTCGTCGATTTGGATACTGTGATACACAGCAGGTGCAGAGCTACGTTGCTTTGGATGCTGTGATACACAGCAGCTGCAGAGTTTTGTTGCTTTGGATATTGTAATACACAGCAGCTGCAGAGCTTCGTAGATTTGGATACTGTGATACACAGCAGCTGCAGAGCTTCGTTAATTTGGATACTGTGACACACAGCAGCTGCATAGTTATTTCCTTTGGATACTTTGATACACAGCAGCTGCAGAGTTTTGTTGCTTTAGATACTGTGATACAATGCAGCTGCAGAGCTTTGTTGATTTGGATACTATGATACACAGCAGCTGCAGGTCTTCGTTGATTTGGATACTGTGATACACAGCAGCTGCGGAGCTTCGTTGATTTGGATAATGTGATACACAGCAACTGCGGAGCTTTGTTGATTTGGATACTGTGATACACAGCAGCTGCAGAGCTTTGTTTATTTGGTTACAGTGATACACAGCAGCTGCAGAGCTTCGTTGATTTGGTTACAGTGATAAACTGCAGCTGCAGAGTTTTGTTGCTTTGGATACTGTGATACACAGCAGCTGCAGAGCTTCGTTGATTTGGATAATGTGATACACAGCAACTGCGGAGCTTTGTTGATTTGGATACTGTGATACACAGCAGCTGCGGAGCTTCGTTGATTTGGATAATGTGATACACAGCAACTGCGGAGCTTTGTTGATTTGGATACTGTGATACACAGCAGCTGCAGAGCTTTGTTTATTTGGTTACAGTGATACACAGCAGCTGCAGAGCTTCGTTGATTTGGTTACAGTGATACACAGCAGCTGCAGAGCTTTGTTTATTTGGTTACAGTGATACACAGCAGCTGCAGAGCTTCGTTGATTTGGTTACAGTGATACACAGCAGCTGCCGAGCTTCGTTGATTTGGATACTGTGATACACAGCAGCTGCAGAGCTTCGTTGATTTGGATACTGTGGTACACAGCAGCTGCAGAGCTAATTTGCTTTGGATACTGTGAAACACAGCAGCTGCAGAGCTTCGTTAATTTGGATACTGTGATACACAGCAGCTGCAGAGCTAATTTGCTTTGGATACTGTGAAACACAGCAGCTGCAGAGCTTCGTTAATTTGGATACTGTGATACACAGCAGCTGCAGAGCTAATTTGCTTTGGATACTGTGAAACACAGCAGCTGTAGAGCTTCGTTAATTTGGATACTGTGGTACACAGCAGCTGCAGAGCTTCGTTGATTTGGATACTGTGATACACAGCAGCTGCAGAGCTTCGTTGATTTGGATACTGTGATACACAGCAGCTGCAGAGCTTAGTTCATTTGGATACTGTGATACACAGCAGCTGCAGAGCTAATTTGCTTTGGATACTGTGAAAAACAGCAGCTGCAGAGCTTCGTTAATTTTGATACTGTGATACGCAGCAGCTGCAGAGCTAATTTGCTTTGGATACTGTGAAAAACAGCAGCTGCAGAGCTTCGTTAATTTGGATACTGTGATACACAGCAGCTGCAGAGCTAATTTGCTTTGGATACTGTGAAACACAGCAGCTGCAGAGCTTCGTTAATTTGGATACTGTGATACGCAGCAGCTGCAGAGCTAATTTGCTTTGGATACTGTGAAACACAGCAGCTGCAGAGCTAATTTGCTTTGGATACTGTGATACACAGCAGCTGCAGAGCTAATTTGCTTTGGATACTGTGAAACACAGCAGCTGCAGAGCTTCGTTAATTTGGATACTGTGGTACACAGCAGCTGCAGAGCTTCGTTGATTTGGATACTGTGATACACAGCAGCTGCAGAGCTTCGTTGATTTGGATACTGTGATACACAGCAGCTGCAGCTCTGTTGATTTGGATACTGTGATACACAGCAGCTGCATAGCTTAGTTAATTTGGATACTGTGATACACAGCAGCTGCAGAGCTTATTTCCTTTGGATACTGTGATACACAGCAGCTGCAGAGTTTTGTTGCTTTAGATACTGTGATACACAGCAGCTGCAGAGCTTTGTTGATTTGGATACTGTGATACACAGCAGCTACAGAGCTTCGTTGATTTGAATACTGTGATACACAGCAGTTGCAGAGTTTTGTTGCTTTAGATACTGTTATACACAGCAGCTGCAGAGCTTCTTTGATTTGGATACTGTGACACACAGCAGTTGCAGAGTTTTGTTGCTTTAGATACTGTGATACACAGCAGCTGCAGAGCTTCTTTGATTTGGATACTGTGACACACAGCAGTTGCAGAGTTTTGTTGCTTTAGATACTGTGATACACAGCAGCTGCAGAGCTTCGTTGCTTTGGATATTGTGATACACCACAGCTGCAGAGCTTAGTTGCTTTGGATACTGTGATACACAGCAGCTGCAGAGCTTCGTTGCTTTGGATATTGTGATACACCACAGCTGTAGAGCTTATTTGGTTTGGATACTGTGATACACAGCAGCTGCAGAGTTTTGTTGCTTTAGATACTGTGATACACAGCAGCTGCAGAGCTTCGTTGATTTGGATACTGTGATACACAGCAGCTGCAGAGCTTCGTTGCTTTGGATACTGTGATACACAGCAGCTGCAGAGTTTTGTTGCTTTAGATACTGTGATACACAGCAGCTGCAAAGCTTCGTTGATTTGGATACTGTGATACACAGCAGCTGCAGAGCTTCGTTGATTTGGATACTGTGATACACAGCAGCTGCAGAGCTTCGTTGATTTGGACACTGTGATACACAGCAGATGCAGAGCTTCGTTGATTTGGATACTCTGATACACAGCAGCTGCAGAGCTTCGTTGCTTTGGATACTGTGATACACAGCAGCTGCAGAGATTTGTTGCTTTGGATACTGTGATACACAGCAGCTGCAGAGCTTCGTTGATTTGGATACTCTGATACACAGCAGCTGCAGAGCTTCGTTGCTTTGGATACTGTGATACACAGCAGCTGCAGAGTTTTGTTGCTTTGGATACTGTGATACACAGCAGCTGCAGAGTTTTGTTGCTTTGGATACTGTGATACACAGCAGCTGCAGAGCTTCGTTGCTTTGGATACTGTGATACACAGCAGCTGCAGAGCTTCGTTGCTTTGGATCCTGTGATACACAGCAGCTGCAGAGCTTCGTTGCTTTGGATACTGTGATACACAGCAGCTGCAGAGTTTTGTTGCTTTGGATACTGTGATACACAGCAGCTGTAGAGCTTTGTTGATTTGGATCCTGTGATACACAGCAGCTGTAGAGCTTCGTTGATTTGGATCCTGTGATACACAGCAGCTGCAGAGCTTCGTTGATTTAGATACTGTGATACACAGCAGCTGCAGAGCTTCGTTGATTTGGATCCTGTGATACACAGCAGCTGTAGAGCTTCGTTGATTTAGATACTGTGATACACAGCAGCTGTAGAGCTTCGTTGATTTAGATACTGTGATACACAGCAGCTGCAGGAACCCGATATGTAACGTCCCGTGCTTTGGACCACAAACATGTGGAGCAGATGATGTTCCAGAGTTGAATTGAACAAGTAAAGAAGCACATGCGCTGCTTTCATTCATCTTTAATCCCTCGCACGATCGGAATGCAATTTCCTGTTACCGCTTTACATTACATGTCGTTTTTCATTTCTTTCTCTTTTTTTTCCAGAAGATGGACAGAAATCGAGATGGGGTCGTAACAATAGATGAGTTTATTGATGCTTGCAAAGAGGTAAGTATAACAATATGTTTACATGTAAAAAGTTTAAATCGGTGACCGAGTGACCGTTCACCAACGTTTCATCTCTCACCTGTTCCAGGACAGCAACATCGTCAGATCGTTGATTCTGTTTGAGAAAGAGCTGATCTGACATTGAATGGAAAAGACAATATTGTTCAGGTTTGTTTTCAGAAAATTTGGGCCTTTCGACGTGTGAAAGTATTTTCTGAGGCCTTGTTCGGTTCTCTGAGGTCCAGAATTTTTTTTTTTTTTTTAAATACACCATCTAAGGCCCAGTTGTAAAGGGCCGTCCAATGAGCTCAACAATGAAGATTTTCTGGTGCTTTTACTGCCCATACCAGACTTTTAATTGGAGAACCAGCAGGCCATGCTCATTCGGATGGCTCTCAAAAACCCACACCGCAAAGCGGGACCGGATTATGTTTTTCCTTTCCCAAATGAAATGATGAAATGATGAAATCATTTTTACTTCCTGTTGTCCTGTGACGTCCCGGAAGTGTTGAACGTTGCCATATTTGCCATCAAAGAAGCGACGAGTTTTTCGAAGTCGCATTTTGCAAAGTCAATGTTTTTTTCTTTTTCTTTTTGTAACGTCAGAGTTTTATGCACTACGACTTTTTGAGTTCAGAGCAACATTGTACATGCTACTCTCAACGCGAGATAGCTTTCTGGATGAATTATGGAAATGCACGCTAGATGTGCAGTGTCTGTGTCATGTTTATTACATTATGTGCAAGCCTGTCTCTTCTGCTGGGCTCTCAACAAGGCTTGTCAAATAATAGACGTTCATTTTGCACTAAAATTTATAATGAGGAAATGTCCGGGGGGCGCATATTACAAGGAAATGGAATATAAGATGAGGAAATGCCACGATATTGTGACGAGCTTTGCAGAACGCAATGAGCCATTGAATGCATCCGCTTCCAGAATATTCTATCGGCTCATTTGGTTGGAAGAAGCTCAACTGAAGATCCATGATGACAGAACATGTCTAAACCGCTTAGTTTCTATGAGTTCTGTTATTACTGAACTGTTCCAGGGTTCAGATAACATGATTCCCTGGTGCTCAATCTCCTGGTGCAATAATGCATTCGATATTTAGGCATTGTTTAACAATGGAGCTGAGAAAGAGATACAAAAGATGTCGCTCTGGCTCCTCCACTACAAAACCTAGCAATGAAACAACCCTGACTTATTTATTGTAATCAGAAAAAGTTGCTGTTTTGTGTAAAGTACAGGAAATGGTCATAATGCCTTTAGAGCCTTTATTTAGTGCGCTTCTTATATTCTAATAGACAATGAGTTTTGCTAAATTGTGTCATTTGAGAGGATGTGCAAGAGATTTTACAGACTTTCTTTTTCAAAAAGAATTGTTGTAACTAATTGTGATGGCAACTACAATTACACAGCAGCTGCAGTAATTAGTAATTACTTTGTAATTAGTAATTACTAATCACACAATGTCTACTTGCATTTTACTCCTTTCCTAAGTGCGTTCTGTGTACTGGCATGATTCGTTATTAAGCGGCCGCAATGATGTCTACCTGCTTGTGGGGTCGTTACGGACAAGTTTGTGGCCCAATTCTGTAACGAACCGGCAGGTCAGACCGATTCGACTGAAGGCGATTTGGGCAGGAATTTGTGACTTTTTCAAGGTGCCAGAGATAACTCACCTATACTTCACTAAATAAACTTTGAGATATTTAACGCCCACCGTGGTGGCAGAAGGGTTTTCCGGCTTAACGTTCATCCGAGGAACGACGTTGATGTATCGCCCTGCATGTGAAACAGCTCGTGGCAGTTTATTGCTCGGCCCAGATTCTAACACAGCCTCGACAGCCCAAAAGCGAATGTGCGCACCTCCAAGCTCTCCAGCTAGCCCCTAAATGTGACCACAAGTAGCCACAATTTGGTTCCTTTCATAGAAGAAAAAGATAATTGTTTGCTTAATAAGGTCAATGTACATTTTCTGCTTCGCAAAGGTCTGAATATAACTTATTGTAACAGCAACTGGCTGAAGAACCATTGCCAAAAAAAACACAAGCTATGGCTTGATACAGTGTTCAGGAAGATTTCTTTAAAAATCCATGGCATTTCCATAAAGAATCATTTTAAATAAAGACTGTAATGGGTTTTTCCCCCTCAAATTTTGTTGGAATGATGTTATTTTATTCTCAGAATCACTCAAATGAGTGAAAATGTGTTCTGTCTATGTACATCCAGGAATGTTTATGAAACTCAGGACTAGCCACTTACTCTAAAGGCATGTGTTGCTATCAGTGTGCCTGCTCGCTGTCCTAATGAAGCTCTGTTTTCTTGTTTTGGTTTTGCATAGTAATTACTAATCACACAATGTCTACTTGCATTTTACTCCTTTCCTAAGTGCGTTCTGTGTACTGGCATGATTCGTTGTTTGTTTTATACAACTCCCAAGATTTGGCTCTAGACCTTGTAAGGTGCATACGATTTTGCTTTCTTCCACAAAATTGTGTATCATAATGCTGCTTAATTAATAAAATGCCATTTGATGAGCAAACTTGTTGTTGTTTTTTTAAACTTTCAATATGCAACATGAAGAAAACAATTACCACTACTACTACTACTATTTACTACTACTATGACTCCTTTTGCTAATTCTGATATGCCATACTCTGTTACAGAGTGTCGATGCTACTGAAGCAGTTTCTTGGCAAGGATTATACTGGGTGGTTTTCCATTGCCTTCTCAGCAGTTGTTAGGGCAGGAGTTCGGAATTTGACCATGGTGCTGCCTACTCTTCGCAAAAAAACACCATGGGATCTTTAACGACCACCAACTAATTCCAGCAGACATGACACCCAGTTCCATGTCAATCTGAAGGACGGCACACACATTGATGATTCACCCTGTTTGTGAAACACTAGGGGATGGCAGGTTATACCTGGGCTGAGATTAGAACCCAAGCTAGACAACTTAGAGGGGAGGGTGCATACCTCTCGAATCTAGGCCATCCTGCAAGCCTACAACGCATTTAGCGGCCCCTTATTCACACATGGCGAGAACGTTTTTAGCCCAACTCTTTCAGAATTGGCTGGCCAGGCACTGACATATTTCGACTAAAGATGTCAGGAATTCGGAATTTGGTCATTGTGCCGCCAATAGCTCGTACACTCTTCACAAAAAACACCATGGGATCTTTAACGACCACTCACTAATGTCAGCAGACATGACACCCAGTTCCATGTCCATCTGAAGGACGGAACACACATTGATGATTCACCCTGCTTGTGAAATACCAGGATGGCAGTTTATACCTGGGCTGAGATCAGAACCCAAGCTAGACAGGAAGTGTGCGTACCTCTAGTCTAGAGTCTAGGCCATCCTGCAAGCCTACGACGTATTTAGCGGCCCTTTTTTCACACATGGCGAGATCCGCTGGGGAACGTTTTTAGCCCAACTCTTTCAGAATTGGCTGGCCAGGCACTGACATATTTCGACTAAAGATGTCAGGAATTTGGAATTTGTTCATGATGTTGATGACAAGTCGCTTATTCTTTTCACATTATCTTGAGGACAGATCCTCTGGCTTAGCATCCTTCCAAAACACGGTGCACACATTGAAGCATCACTCTGCATGCAAAACGCTGCAGTTACAGTTTATAGCTTGGTCAATACTCAAGCCCGCGCTAGACAGCTCTAAGGTGAATGGGGATGCTTCTAAGCTATCCTGCGAGCCCTCCATACACACACCATTAACCTTGAAATAAGGAGCTAAGCAGCAAGTCTTCCAGCCTTCCATAAACAAACCATTAACCTGGAAAGAAAGAGCTAATCAGCAAGACTCTTGTATCATAAAAGCACTGTTAGGGAGGGCAAGGAGGAGAAAAATTTATGGAAATTCACAACTGGAAAACTAAGTTTGTGTTTTTCAGAGGAAATCAAAATACGTCATAAAGCGAGAAACGCAATTCTATCTTTTATGTCTGTTTCCTTTCAAGTGGTTCTTGGTGGAAAACTTTAAGAAAATAAGGATGTCCTTAGAAACAACAACTGTTCTGTTTCAACTTGCTATTTGTATGTCAGAAGCACCATTTAATAATCCAAACTTTACGAACGAAAGGAAGGAATCGGACGGAGGTTGTTAATTTCAGAGTTTTATGAAGACTTTACTGTCTAAGTAAACCTTCCGTGACACAAGAACCCAATAACACACCCTTGTTCCAACTTTCAAATGGGCTTGTAAATGCGCAAGCTGTCATTGCTTGAGGGCTGGTGAACAGACTTCCACCAGGGAAAATGAAGCAGTCATTATATTGTAGGTGTTCATTATATTGCACAAACAAACAACAAATCATAGGTTGGCAATCATTGCGCAGGCCTAATTCATTGTAATTGAAGTGATATAAAATTTGAATACACATCCTGAAAAAGAGCATTGAAGACTGTGTGACCAAAATGGCAGTCATTACATTAATAATGATTATTACTCCGCGCACGCAAAAGGAAAAGCGGAGTTTTGCAATTGGTTCACTTTGTCTGTCTGTCTGTCTGTCTACAAACGTCTTTTTACGATCGACGAAAAACTTAATCTCAATTGAATGTTATATTTTGAACATGAATCGGAAAACAAACCTGTAGTTTAGTAGTACTTTGGCTCTAACTTTGTCCCAATCGCACATGCACAGAGAGAAGTGAGATACCAGTAGTTATTTTTACTCTACCTGCCTAGTCAAACAAAATTGAAAATCATTCCAAACAGGAAACGTACTGTTTTTAAGGATGTCATAAAGGACACAAAAAACAGGCACACATAACTAATGTAAGGTGGTGTAAAAGAAGCTGCATTCAATGGCGGTAAAATTCCGAAAATATCTCGACAACCTTTCAAATCTTAATTTTATTTCAATTGAATTATATACTTGAACACTATAGAACACAAATCACCTTATTGTCACTTCCAAATCCTTCAGTTAAGCAATACTTGGACACAATATTAAGGCATTGTACGTCATCACGACCAATCAAATTTGCCGCTTGCAGACTCCGCCCATGTCCTTGTTTCTCAAGACTGCTCCAGTTCATCCCGCCATGCAAATAAGGTGTTCTATGAACTCTCTCGTCATCTCTCTGGCATCCTCGCTTATCTCACCAAGTATGATGGTTCTCTGCCACGAGGGGGGTATGTGACAGGCACGTCCTGGTGGTTCTCTGGTGAGAGAAGCTCAGGAATTTTAAATAAAAAGTGGCTACGATCCCATCATTGGTCTACTATCCCAGCGGCACTTACTCACCTTCTTTGGGTAACCATTTACCTGCAGTGTCTCTATGAACTACAAAAATGCTTCAAATTTGTCCTCATAAGTCGTCGGTTAATTAGCTTGATTACACATTACAAACGTCATACCTGCATTGCTTATCAAGGTATTCTCTAGATTTGGACGCAAACTTGCCCCGTTAGATTATAAGATTCCATATATGCTTTAAATGTAGACTTGTTGAGGATGTTAAGTAACTCAAGGTAGGACAACATTATTGGAGGCCTCGTTTGTCAAAAACTTCAAACAGGAGGAAAGTAGAGAGGGAAAACCCCTGTGGTCAACTCCACAAGAAGGTGGGATTAATTTGGTCTGTTAAAGTAGTTGTCGTTGACTAGTCGTACTAGTAATAGAATAGAGACCTTCTGTTATCTCGCCGCCATCTTGATGTTCAGCACATGCTTAAATTAAAGCAAGAATTAACACGTGATTAAGGTGAATTGGTTATCAAAACCAGACATATTTCCTCAGTAAGTTATTGTCCCCCGTCGCACCGCGGAGCGAAAGGGGGACTATGATTTTCCCCTGCGTCCGTGTGTCCGTCCGTCCGTCCGTGCGTGCGTGCGGGTGTACGTACATGCGTGCATGCATAAGCGAAGGACCGCATTCGAATTTGGTGTGTGGATGCAACCCACGTCAAAATCCAAGATGGCCGCCGCCATGTATGTCTGACGCCATGTATGTCTGAACCTTGTGAGAGGAATATCTTGAAAAATAAGCGACGTACCAACTTCTAATTTGGTGTGTGGGTGTATATAGGCATAAGGAAGAACGCTATTGAAAATAGGGTTGCCAAGTCAAAATCCAAGATAGCCGCCACCATATATATGTCTGAACCTTGTGAGCGAAATATCTTGAAAAGTAAGCGAAGTACCAACGTCTAATCTGGTGTGTGGGTGTATCTAGGCATAAGGAAGACGCCTATCGAAAATTGGGTCGCCACGTCAAAATCCAAGATAGCCGCCACCATATATATGTCTGAACCTTGTGAGCGAAATATCTTGAAAAATAAACGAACTACTAACTTCTAATCTGGTGTGTGGGTGTATCTAGGCATAAGGAAGAACGCTATTGAAAATTACGTCGCCACGTCAAAATCCAAGATGGCCGCCGTCATGTATGTCTGAACCTTGTGAGCGGAATATCTTGAAAAATAAGCGAAGTACCAACTTCTAATCTGGTGTGTGGGTGTATCTAGGCATAAGGAAGAACGCTATTGAAAATTGGGTCGCCACGTCAACATCCAAGATGGCCGCCTTGCGTCTTCCACTTTGTCAACTCACATCACTTCACCGACGGGGGACCTAGGCGTAACGCTTGTTAACCTACATAGAGGTAGTGGACAAAAAAAAATGGAAACACCAATGTAAAGTCACTTAATAGGGCGTTGGTTCACCACTTCCGGCCACTACGTCCTATCCTGTATGCACCGTGGTATAGAGTCACAGTGTCTGGAATTCTGCAGGAGGGATGCGGCACCATTCTTCCAAGAGAAAGTCAATCAACTCACAACTGTTTGATGTAGGTGGAAAACGCTGTCTCAGGCATCGTTCCAGAATATCCCATAAATGCTTGATTGGGTTCAGATCTGGTGACTGAGAAGGCCTTGACATATGGATAACATCGCTGTAATGCTCATCAAACCACTGGGCGACCACCACGTGCTCTGCGGATGGGGGGAATTGGGGTGGTCACCTCTTTCAGCCATGCTAGCCATAATTATAGGCAACCAGGCCTGTGCAACATTTTTATGCATGACCCTAAGCATGCTGGGATGGTGGTGTCCCTCATTTACCCAGGTGTTTCCATTTCTTCTGTCCACTAGCTGTACATTAACATGCCTTTTATAATGTCATCCGATAAACCATAGTCATTGATGTGTTACAGAGAGTTGGTCCTGCCGAAGCAGTTTCTTGGCCTTCATGGGACAGCGTTCACTGATGAATCACCCTGGCTGTGACGCACCTCTCGGCTATCCATGTGTGTAGCTTTTAATTTTGATGAACTTCTTGCATACATTTGGTGCATGTTAGGTATTGTTTTCACAATATTGGTTTTCCCAGTAGATCATCGACTTGGTTCTTGGTAACTCCTCAGGCACATTTGCTCTACGGCTAGGATACGGCGGCCGTACACCCCCCCCCCCCCCCCTAAATTGACAGAAACGTGCGGCGGCCGCAGAGTTTCTGAGGTGGCCTCAGGGTGGCCCTAGGGCGTATGGCTATCTTTTACAGGCCGTAGGGGTCGCCGTGGAATTATAGCGCGGAGTTATAACTTTTTTCATTTATAGGGTGGCCGTAGCAATTCGACAAGCCGTAGCCATGACGATATGAGATATGATATACATATGAAAAAGAACTGGTATATATACCCACTCGTTACCGTCCGTCTGGCCGCACGTTCGCCTTAGGGCCCCCCTGCGGTCGCCTTGCGGGCACCTTGAGGCACCGTTGCGTCTGCCTTGAAAATTCTATGGCCGCCGCAGGGACGCCCTAAGGTCACCGTGCGACATCAAATCAAAGACCGTACGGCACCCCCACGTTTTCAGTCTCCACAATTTCTAAATACCCCGTGCGGCTACCCGAAAAATAAAAACATATGTGACTGCTACATTGTGTGACCGTGGAAATACTGCGGCCGCCCTATAATTGCTAGTGGCCGTAGATTTTTTAGACCCTACGGCCGCCGAGCCAAATGTGACTGAAGCATTAATAACCATCAGCACCATTTATGTAGCACAACTGACATTTTAACAATTAACTTATTCTGTGCATATATGTTTGTCGTTAATAAATTATACAAGAAAGAATGCAACATGTAATGCCATCTGTGTTTTGGTTGATGAGCATCCATCAATTGAATTCCTAGTTTTTGCATCCCTTTAATCTGTACTTGGGTTTTTTCTCCTTTGTTTATAGGGCTGGCAGGATAGCTCTTGTCTGGTTTTAATTCTTGACTTGATTGTAAACTGTCACTCTGGTACTTGGGCATCTGGGTGTTGCATCAGCGAGTGGGTGTGCTGTCAGGTGGACGTTTGACTGCCACGAGCCAGTTATCCCTGTGGTAACCTTTCTGACAATTCTTGCTTAAAACCCAAAAAGTCAAAAGGATCGCAAGGTCACGCCTCACGGTCTGTATTCCTACTATAAATCAAGATAAAGCAAGCTTTTTCCCTTCTTCTCTCCGGGAGGTTTCCGTCCTCCCTGAGTTTGCCTTAGGCCACCTGCATTACCGTTTGACAGGCGTACCGCCCCAGTCAAACTCCCTGCCCGGAACTTTCCCCGGAATGGGTCGCCTGGGTCATGTGCCGACGGGCGTGCGCATACGGGCGCCATGCATGGCTGAACCGAGGGCTTCCCACCAGAGTGAAGAGGGGCGACCCTCCACCAGCATTTTGTTGCTGGTAGATATTGTAGATCGCACTACCAATGGCGTCTTTTACAAAGCATAGGTGATTGTCACCAGGACCCTGGCCAAATTCCAAATTCCTCACCTGACTATTGCTAGGAAAGAAATGGCAAAACACCAAATGTAATCCTTGCCATGAGTGATTATAGGCAGCATTGAACCTGCCCTCGCATGCACACCACCACATACAGCGATTTTGCTTTCGCTTGCAAAACAAACCCATCCATAACAGAGAATGGAGAAAAAGAAAAAGAGGAATCTCCAGCATCAAAAATTCCTCTTGTGTGTGGATAAAATAACTCCAGTCCTGAAGCCAAATGAAATTCTTATGGGCTGGCACTGGAAACTAGCACAACGAAATGAGTTAGAGAATGCTGTTTTTGTCCCCCACTACGAGCATCGAAATCCGTATTTTGTGCACAATTTCAAAAAACATTACAGCATTGTCTTCCAATGGGAATCCAAAATTCCACTTATCCAGTCTGGCCACAATGTTTGTCATCATGTGTTGTAATTTGCACTGCAAAAATGCAGAGCAGCTTACAAATGCTTTCATCTGGCTGAATCCACACCTACCGCCCCAATATTCCAAATTCCAACTTCTTTCCTGGAAGTCCTGGCAGTGTCCATATGTTTTATACCTCTCACACCTCCACCCCCTCCCTCCCCCTCCTTCCCATGCCTCCCCCCCCCCCAAGCCCTCTCCCTCCAACAGATCTCTCGATGTCCCTGCCCTCAAATGTTGTGTTTGTGTCCTTCTCCCTCTCTCCCCATCTTGTCTACCGCTCCCCATGTTATATGTTTTATGTGTCGGTTTGTCTTTCTGTGTGATTGATGTTAGCTCTTTCACGAGCCTCGATCTTGTGTACAAAAAAAAAAAAAATCTCTACCCCCTATTCCCCGCAGCTCCACATAGCTTTTTTTTTCTTTTTTTTTTGTATACAGAATCGAGCCTCGTGAAAGAGCCAACATTTATCACACAAACAAATCAAACAGACAAACAAAATATATAAAAAGAGGGAGCGGTAGACAAGATGGGGAGAGAAGGGGAAGCACACAAACACAACATTTGAGAGCAGGGACATCGGGAGATGTGTGGGAGGGAGAGGGCTTGGGGGGAGGAGGAGTGGGAATGGGGGGGGGGGGGTGGGAGAAGTATAAAACACAAGGACACCAAGGACTTCCAGGAAAGAAGTTGGTATTTCAAAAACGTGGATTTGGGGTGAAATTAGCAGGGGTAGAAAAGATCAAGGTTTTGGATGGGGGAAGATTAGAGATGGTGGTGAACAGCTGTTTTAAAGACCTGGAGGGAGGAGTGGGATTGAAGAGAGTGAGGGAGTTTGTTCCAGAGGTGGGACAAAAGAGGAATGAAGGAGTGAAGGTGAGCAGAGATTCTTGATTTTGGCAGTTTAACCATAAGAGGGTTGCAGGCAGATCTTGTGCGACCTGTAGGAATATTTGGGGGACAGAGCCCAGAGAGAGCTGGGGGAGCAAGGCGGGAGAGGAGTCGGTAGAAGACGGAAAGACCACCAACCTGCCTGCGGTGAGTGAGTGAAAGGCCCTCGGTGTTAGCTTCATCGTGGGAGATTCCAATGATTCTGAACGCTTTGGTTTCAACAGCGTGAAGACGATCTAGGTGTGAGGCAGGAGCACCAGCCCAGAGGGGAGAGCAGTATTCCATTGAGGTGAGCTTGAATGAATCTCTTATATCTCCCTGTCCAGGTCGTCTCTGCATCTTCTGACATTATTTTTTTGACAGAAACCTTTTGAACACAGGATGCTCCCAACTCATCTATCGCCCTTCCTGGCTCCTCTTTCCTAAATTTTGATAGAATAAGCTCATGTGCTGATGGTGGTGTTGTGGTATGCGCTCATAGATCCCCTCTACAGCCTCTGCTTCCCCTCCTGGTTCCCCTCCTGCCCCCTTCATAAACACAATGGAGTATTTTGGGCATGTATGATGCTACAGAGTTAATTGGTCAATAGATTTATCCTATATAACACTCAATGTCTCTCTATAACATCACTTTTCTGTGTGTGGTCTCCTGTCTCCCCCACCCCAAGTTTCAACAATGCCGTATTTGAGGTTCTTTCTTTGGAAATTGATTCTCAGCTATCCTTCTTCCCCAGTTCACTCCTTTTAATCTGTGGACACTTCAGTTGCCAACCAAAGCACTCCTTTCTGATACAATTCTCCTTTCTGAGTTCATCTCTTTATCAACTCACATCAACTCAACTCACATCATCGTCTGCAGTCTGCCATCTTGCTTACAGTCTGGTCCATTATCTCAGTGGCTCCAGACATGAACGGTTCCTGGAATTCCCTCTTCAATCAACTACCTTCTTTCCTTCGCCAGTTCATCCTGGCATGTGCCTCCAAATGTCCAGTTAAACATCCTTATCCTGGTATACTGAGTGTTATATTCAACATCCTGACTGGATACACTGCAGAGGAATTGTGTGAGGCAATCAAAAAAAAGTATCTTGCAGTCTCAAACTGAAAGCAAAACATACCAAAAGGGAACGTAAAGTCCTTCTACAAAGTCTGCGCCCAGTGTGTATCAGTCCATCACGATACATAGCCCAACATCAAAGTCATCTTCCATGACTAAACAGAGCCTGACATCAAAGTCATCTTCCATGACTAAACAGAGCCTGACATCAAACTCATCTTCCATGACTAAACAGAGGCCAACATCAAACTCACCTGAGGTCAAACTTCAAGCCTCATACGAACCAATGGAGCCTGATGGCAAAGGGTCAGACCTACCTCTGGTACACACTCTCCTTCTGTACCTCACACTTAAAGGACGGAATGCTGTTGAGCACTGTTCAACAAAAAGGTGGCTATCTTAACACTTTATTGAAAAGGATATGGCCCCAATCCCGCTGTTCCCCAACATACTCTTTCCACCATAAGGGACTGCTCTGCACAGCACGTGGACTTCTCTCCCACTAAGATCGAGAGGTTCCGAATCAATCTTAACACCATCTCTGAAACTGTTCAGAAGGCATTTGCACTGTACTCCTCAAGCACTGTACTACAGCCCTGATGCTCAGATCGGCTCCTTATCTCCTCAATAAACCTAGGTTTGTGTACACGAAAAAAAAAAATCATAGCCAGATCACAAATGAACAGACCCACAGATCTTGCATTGCCACTCATCATGTGGGGAAGGAACTGCAGCAACAGCTCAAAATATGCAGCACTTATGACTTTCAAAATGCTGTTAATAAGGACAAAGTCACAGCACTGGCACTCTACAGTGTTGGTGGTTGGTCTCGTATGCAGCCTGTGGCTGCTTGGCTGCATCATTTCTGAAAGCGTGGCTGTGCCACTAATGCAATTCCTCTTGTTACCCATAAGCTGGTACTCATTTTGACAACCTCATAAGGATGACAGGCTGAGTCAACCCACCAGATGCTAATTCAACAACACGACAGGGGTTCAAACTTAGGACCCTAAGATACCAGGTTAACTAATCCCAGGCTTTATCCAAAAGGAAGACAAGTTCACATTATCCGACGGCAATTAAATCACCTCATCAACAATCAGAGCCACCACCTTCTGCTAAATGGCATTGGATTGGATCCTTTTGAATCAAGCCAGCCACCTAAGGATCTCAAGCCAGCCACCTTAACAATTACACTAACATCAGCCTTTCTGGAGTGTTATCTTCATTAAGTTGTGAACCTCCAATCCCATGGTGATTGGTGACATTGGGCTGCTGAACATTGACATTGGACATTGGACATTGGGCTGCACAGTGACCAGAAATGGTTCAAACATTAATTACCACCACAGAATCCATATTGCTCAAGGTTTAAAAATATAGTTGCATAACAAGATAACACTCAACTATACATGTTGGCGATCAATGCTGTAACTAGAAAGGCTGAATTTTGGTGATCAATGCTGGAAGAAAGATAATAACTAAATTGAATAATGAATGGATATTGCTTGGTTATTACTGAAATGTATATGAATGAATATTACTGAAATGAATTAATACTGATATTGGCTATTTCCTTTGAACATAATGTCATAGAAGGGGCAACCAAATGGAAATATTGGTCAAGACATCATAATTATTATAGACTATTCAGGGATACTAAAAATGTCGAAAAACGCACCAGGAAAAATTCTAAACAAGAAAAAGAGCAATCAGAGATTGCAAAACCTCGCCAGGATGTATTTTCAGTGGTTTTTAAGGCTTTTGTGTGAAAACAAATATGGCGGCCGAACCAAGTGACCGATGACGTCATCATTTTTTTTTCTAAAACTAATTTATTCCTAGATTATGCTCAAGAAATTTCATCTTGATCGGATGAAGTTTTGTACTAGTCGAATTATGACGTCATAATGGAGGGACCTATAACATCATCATTATCATATTTTATTCCCCATGAGGAGTTCTTTACAATGAGCCATGTCTCCATTTTTTCTATTCAGCCCTTTCGGAGATATAGAGGTGCAAAGTTTTTCGGTTTTTCCAAGATGGCGGCCGAACCACGAGACCGATGACGTCATAATTTTTTTTTTCTCAACCAGTTTATGCCGACATGGCGCTCAAGAAATTTCATCTTGATCGGATGAAGTTTTGTACTAGTCGAATTATGACGTCATAATGGAGGCACCTATGACATCATCATTAACATATTTTATTCCCCATGGAGAGTTCTTTACAATGAGCCATGTCTCAATGTTTTATATTCAGCACTTTCGGAGATATAGAGGTGCAAAGTTTTTCGATTTTTCCAAGATGGCGGCCAAACCACATGACCTATGACGTCATAATTGTCATTAAAAATTGTACAGGTGGAGTTGCATCTATGGTGAACATTTCCTGTCAATCGGATCAACGGTTGCAGAGAAAATCATATTTATTCTGTGCGGACAAACAAACAGACAGACAAACAGACAAACAAACGGACTCAAATGCAATACCCTCTCCTCTGGCGAGGGTAAAAATGCAATACCCTCTCCTCTGGCGAGGGTAACTAGAAAACACCTGGAAATGCAAAGCCCGTCCGCATATGTTTTTATTCAGACGTTTTCTTCTTCTTCATCATATGTTAAAAATAACAAAAACAGTTTTACAACAAAATACAAAATGAAAATTGATGATTTTATGCAGCCTTGACCTTTGAGCCTAAGATCAAAAATAAAAAATTCAGTGACCCAATATACAAATTCTTAACATTTCAGGTCAATCGGAGGAAAATTGGCGAATTTACACAACCTTGACCATTAAACTTTTGATATAAAAAATCAGCTTCTACCTTTTGATTGTTGAACCAATTCTGTGACCCAATATGCAAAATCTTAAAATTTCAGTTTAATTAAATGTAAATTGACGATTTTATGCAACCTTGACCTTTGACCATTTGACATTAAAAAAAAAAACAATCAACACTTACCTTTTGATTCGTGAACCAATTCAGTGACCAGATATGCAAATTCTTTAAATTTCAGGTCAATCGTGTGAAAATTGGCGATTTTACACAACCTTGACAATTAAACTTTTGATATTAAAAAAACAGCTTCTAGCTTTTGACTGTTGAACGAATTCAGTGACCCAATATACAAATTCTTAACATTTCAGGTCAATCGGAGGAAAATTGGCGATTTTACGCAACCTTGACCATTAAACTTTTAATATTAAAAAAACAGCTTCTAGCTTTTGACTGTTGAACCAATTTAATGACCCAAAAAACAAATTCTTAACATTTCAGGTCAATCGGAGGAAAATTGGCGATTTTACGCAACCTTGACCATTAAACTTTTGATATAAAAAAACAGCTTCTAGCTTTTGACTGTTGAACGAATTCAGTGACCCAATATACAAATTCTTAACATTTCAGGTCAATCGGAGGAAAATTGGCGATTTTACGCAACCTTGACCATTAAACTTTTGATATAAAAAAACAGCTTCTAGCTTTTGACTGTTGAACGAATTCAGTGACCCAATATACAAATTCTTAACATTTCAGGTCAATCGGAGGAAAATTGGCGATTTTACGCAACCTTGATCATTAAACTTTTGATATAAAAAAACAGCTTCTAGCTTTTGACTGTTGAACCAATTCAGTGACTCAATATACAAATTCTTAACATTTCAGGTCAATCGGAGGAAAATTGGCGATTTTACGCAACCTTGACCATTAAACTTTTGATATAAAAAAAAAACAGCTTCTAGCTTTTGACTGTTGAACGAATTCAGTGACCCAATATACAAATTCTTAACATTTCAGGTCAACCGGAGGAAAATTGGCGATTTTACGCAACCTTGACCATTAAACTTTTGATATAAAAAAACAGCTTCTAGCTTTTGACTGTTGAACCAATTCAGTGACCCAATATACAAATTCTTAACATTTCAGGTCAATCGGAGGAAAATTGGCGATTTTACGCAACCTTGACCATTAAACTTTTGATATAAAAAAAAACAGCTTCTAGCTTTTGACTGTTGAACGAATTCAGTGACCCAATATACAAAGTCTTAACATTTCAGGTCAATCGGAGGAAAATTGGCGATTTTACGCAACCTTGACCATTAAACTTTTGATATAAAAAAAAACAGCTTCTAGCTTTTGACTGTTGAACGAATTCAGTGACCCAATATACAAATTCTTAACATTTCAGGTCAACCGGAGGAAAATTGGCGATTTTACGCAACTTGACCATTAAACTTTTGATATAAAAAAAACAGCTTCTAGCTTTTTATTGCTGGACCAATTCAGTGACCCAATATACAAATTCTTAACATTTCAGGTCAATCGGAGGAAAATTGGCGATTTTATATGACGCTGATGTTTGACCTTTTGATCTTTGACCAAATTATTAACTTTCCTCCTCAATATTCTCATAATAAAGCTTTGTGGAAAATTTGATGACAAAACTCAAATGGTAAATTTAAATTTCAGGTCAATTGGACGAAAAGTGATGATTTTAGGTGATGCTGACTTTTGACTTTTTGACCTTTTGAAAAATATATTAATTTCCCTTCTCCGTATTATCATAATAAAGCTTTGGTGAAAAATTGATGACAATAGCTCAAATGGTAAAAAGTTACAGCCTGGACACACACACACACACACACACACACACACACACACACACACACACACACACACACAGAAGTGATTACAAAACCCCGTCTCCTGCTGTGCAGGGGATGGGATTATTAAAACCTGTTGACATAGAGGTCGCAGAATATCTTAAAGGTGAGGTGTCTAACCTGAGTTCAGATATTGGCCCAGCTATAAACTGTCACCCTGGTGTTTCTCATGCAGGGGGATACAGAAATGTGTGTGGCGTCCATCGAATACGTGTTATTACAACTTGTTGTTTTGAAGTTAAAGATCCCACGGTGCCTTTCACGAGAGGACTTATCTCTATGCACACCTTGACCAAACTCTTAATTCCTACCACCTTCAATCGAACATCAGGCCTGGTCAGCCGGTTCATTAAAGACGGGCCAAAAACGTTCCCTGATCAACCCCACAAGAAGGTGTGAATACTAAGGGCGCTAAAAAAGAAGAGGAGGGAGTCGTAAATATGACTTTGATCTCACCCTTTGATTTTCCTCAACTGTGTCCACGTTGTCCTGTTTGTGGTCAATGCACGTGAGGCTTTCTTTCCTATTCAATATCTCCCTTTTCTTCGACACGTCCAGCATTATGTGGGATATCTGGGATGGAGTGCAATGCCAAATTGCCTCATCATTCTTTATTTTCACTGTATGTATTTGTGTCACATTAGATGTCATGTCTAGACACTTTGCAGTTATTTTGTCCACTTCCTTAAGATATTCCATTAATTTCAAATCGAAAAATCCCAAAAATGGGGAACTTTATGCACATTTCTGCTTTCCCTTTATCAGTTCCATTTTCCAGAATAGGTTTTGAGTCTTTCGCCAACCCAAACAAACCATTCAGAGCACGCACAGCGAGTTCCACAGCTTCAGATGAGCAAAGCGTTATCTTCACGACACAAGCTTATCTGCAAATTCCAGAACTGACCTACCATTGTGAAAAAGCGCCCGCATATGCACTGTTAAGATGAAAATGGCTCCTAAAGGGTCTGTTTGAAAACCTGGATTTTCAGATGCAGACATTGATGCATCATGGTCATGACCTTGAGTTTTTTGGTTTTTGTAAAAGCCCAGCAGGTTTGGCTATTCCACAACCCACGTTAACGCTTTACATCTTTTCTAGCCTCTAAACTAAAGGCTTCCCTTTTCTTGTCTGCTCTTGGCCTGATCATCTCCGTGAGGAAGGATTGAGTAGTATCATACTAAAATACGCCATTTCGTGTCTGTCTGTCTGTCTGATGAATTTTTGACGCCGATACATTTCGTCGTTACTTATCCAATCTCAACCAAACTTGACAGGATGACGAAGGGTTACATAATGAAGGTTGTAGCGCATTCATTTGCCCCCCTCCCCAAGGGGGTTTTCTCCCCCGAGCGGGTTTTCCCCGTCATTGCCGTCAATGGCGTTGCGTGTTGAGGTGTATATCAATGTTAAATTAGCTTTATCGTGGCGTTTATCCAAACAAGAAGATTTATCGTGGCGTTTTTCCAAAGACGCTTTTAATAACAAAATGAATGATAATCGCATATTGTTAATGTTATTACAAAACAATATTGATACTAATAATATCCCACTTCCCCAAGGCGTTTTTCCTGCAGTGATAACGTGTATAAATAGCTTACAGTTATAATGGCGTTTCCGTGGGAGCAACGGCGTCTATCAGAGGTAAAAATATTATAAACCACAAACACGTATGATTAGATTTTTAAACAGTTGCTAATGCTGTTTATAACACTAAACAATGAAATTTGGAGGAATCCCGACCTCCGTGAGGTAAGTTTTACTGACAGACTGAGCAATGATCTACGGTACTCTATATACCCCACGGGGGTTGGGTTAATAACATGGCCCTTCCTGCCGCAAGTATGGCGTTTTTCGTTTCAAATTTTTGAAACTCGATCCTGCTGTTTGATACGAAACTGAAAGGGAGGAAGACCGGGGCGTGCTCATTTACCAAGCAGCTAGCTTGCGCTTGCCAAGCCAGCCGTCCCTTGACGGTTTTGAATGCAATGCTTGATCGAATGCTTAAACCACTTGGCAATCTCTCCACAAGAAACTTGGTCAATGAACACACCCAATGTTTTTGAGACCAGACCATAGATCGACATTAATCTATATACCCCAAAGAGGAATTACCCTTCTTGCCACTCCCATAGTCAGTGGGTATACTAATATGTAAAAATAAGAATACAATTTGGAATATCCTCAAAATTTAACCAATATTCACATCTATTGTTCATCTAAAAGTCGTTTGTCCAATAATTGTATTGTAGCCTCTAAAGTCCAAAGGTATACCTAAACACTGGCCAACATGGAAAAAACATCTCTTGGGGTTCTATATTGTTTATAATTGGTTCACGAGTTATCAAGTGACCACTATATTCGTCATGTGTGTGTGTGTGTGTCTGTCTGTCCGCAGCATAACTACCCGATTATATCATCCGATCTTGATGAAACTTGGGTGGGAGGTTGATATCATGATCTAGTTGTGTCCTGCCTAGAGTGGGCGTATTGCGCCCATTGTGGGCGGAGCCACGCCCGAAAAAGATGTCTTTTTAGGGGGTAATCGAGTTCAAGCTACATCTTCTCCGAGGGTTTTGGTGGAATCTGACAGGGGTTTCGATATTTGGTTAGGCCAATGTCATGTGTCTAGCCCCACGGAGCTAGATTTTTCATTTTTATTATTATTATTTATTTTTATTTTTTTTCATTTCATTTTTCACCGAATTTTCGGTATTGTGTAGCTAACTAACCTCATAACTGATTATACATCATTTTCTATCTCATTTCAAGGTGAGTAACCTTCATTTTGACATTTCCAGGCCTGGCCTGTCCAGGCCTGAGTCGGTTATAGTCCGTCCTTTGTCATTGAATACCGCTCGCTCGTGAACCATCGTCGTCTCCTGACTTGATTCATGTTATATCCAACACAGAGTTGCATACTTTAGAAAACTATATAAAAAAGATTCTGCTCTTGAACTTTCAAAAAAGCTGGCCTCCGCTTGTTGTATATTGACCTTTTCAGCAACAGCGATGTTGTCTCCTCCTTTTTTTCTTCCTTTTTTTCCTTTTTAAGATAAACCATGCCTCTCATACACTAGTGAATAGGTGTTTTGCGATTGGATAGAGAAATTGTTCTCAAGTCATGAGGGAGATGGAGTAAGTTCAAATTTTTGACACACACCTTGCACGTGAGGTCTTCTATGGGGCAGCATCCACCAGACAATTTTATCACATGATACAAAGACATATGATGTATACAACATATGTAAGGTGAATGTTAGACAGTGTATGCCCACTATAGTATGACATCAGACTTGGCTGATCTGATGTTATCTGGCATTTACAGGCTCTTTAGTTATGCTGTCTATTTGCTACTGCTCCTCGGAGCTGAGACAATTCAACCCCTTATGAGGCCCAATTGATAATGTCAGAGATGGTGACTAAATGTAACGTTAAAAAAATGTTTTTAATGATCGACAGCTTATTGAGGAGCTTGCGCATATATCACATGCAGGAAAATGACATACACAATGTACTATTACATTAATAACTAGAGAGTAATGATGTAAAGGTAATTAATGATGTAAAACTTATCGAAGAACTTGCACATTTATCACATGATGGAAAAAGACATCCACAGCATGTACTATTACATTAATAACTAGAACGGCAGAGCGCATACGTCTGCCAGGCTGAACAGTTTACGTCTTGTATCCCACTGATAGGCCAGATCTGGATCCGAACATTAACCAAAATCTAATCGGCTTGTTCTTGTCACTTACCCAACTCATCCAATTAGTTTTCTCATAAGTCCTCTACATATTTTTGACATATCGTGCTATATTTCGGTTTTTGCCATATCAATCTCAGTGTTGAAGAATCACTAAAAAAATTGGATCCACATCCGCATCCAGATCTTTACCAAAATCTAATAATTTTGTTCTTGTCACATACCCAACCACCAAATTTTGTTCGAATCCATCCACAACTTTGAGATATCCTGTTCACAAACAGATAGACAGGGGTGAATACAAACTCCATCCACCCTCGGTGGTGGAGATAACTGCAGTGTTCAGAGAAAACCTTACCCACACTGTCTTGAAAAATAAGGGCATTGGCAAGGTCAACAAGCAGCAAATTTGATTTGTCGAGATGACTAAAATGGCCTGTCTGGCAGTCAAACAAAAGTGAAACAACAAACAGTCAAAACAAACATCATTCCCAACAGGAAAATTACTGTTTTAAGCGACATCATAAAGGACACAAACAACCAGCATGAATAACTAAAGTAAATGTTAAATAGGGTGGTGTAAGAGACGCTGCATTATCGGCGATAAACTTCCAAAATGTATTTTTTCTACAACTTTTCAAATCTTTTTTTTTATTACAATTAAATTATACACTAGAACACTGTAGAACACAAATTGCCTTTTTGGCACTTTCAAAACCTTTTAGTTTCACAGTACTTGAACAAAATATTACAGCATTTTACATCATCTCGGCCAATCCAATTTGCTGCTCACAGACTTCGCTCACATCCTTTTTTTCTCAGGACTGCACAGGATAAAGTGTTCTATGAACTCTCGAGTTTGGTCGAGGCTGAGTGAAGCGAAGTCGTGGCCATCTATATATGTGTATATACATATATATATAATTATATATATATATATATATATATATATATATATATATATATATATATATATATATATCCGTAGGTTATATATATATACCAACGGATAATGAAGATGTGGAGGTTGAAAGAGGTGACAGTAAGGGAGGCATTAAAAGAGAGGCTGAGTAAGGTCGAGGATGATGTGGTTGAGCTTCAAAGTGGTTGGATGTCAATGAAAGATAGTCTGTTGGGAGCCGTTGGTGAGGTATGTCGATGGACAAAAGGCCCACTGAGGCACTCGGAAACATGGTGGTGGGATGAGGAAGTTGGAAAGAGGATTGACGAGAAGAGGAAAAAGTTCAAGGAGTGGCAGAAGGCGAAGGGTACGGGAGCAGAAAAAGCAGAGCATGAAAGTTATAAGGCAGCCAAGAAGGCTGCAAAGAAAGAGGTAGCAAAGGCGCATGAGGCATGTAGGAAAATGTTCCGAGAACGCTTGGATTCGGAAGAGGGTCAGAGAGCGGTATTCAGCATTGCAAAGCAGATAGCGAAAGAGAGGTGTGATGTGATGGGGGTGAGTTGCTTGAAGGATGAAGTGGGACAAATGGTTGTGGACCCAGATGGCATTAAAGGAAGATGGAAGAGATATATGGAAATGCTGTTGAACACAGAGAATGAATGGGATGGCAACATAGAGAGTAACCCAGTTTTCGGACCGGCAGAGAAGATAACTGAGAAGGAAGTTGAGGAAGCGATAAAAGCAATGAAGAGTAGAAAAGTGGGAGGGCCGATGGGAGTTGTGGGAGATATGTTGAAGGCAGCAGGAAGTTGGGGTGTGAAGAGAATAACAGAGATCTGTAATCTGGTGGTGAAAGAAGGCGCATTCCAGTGGATTGGGAACTGAGTACCCTCATCCCTCTATACAAGGGGAAAGGTGACCCTCTGGAGTGTGGCTCGTACCGAGCGATAAAGTTATTGGAGCATGTAATGAAGGTATTGGAAAGGGTGTTGGAGAGGAGGATAAGGAAGAAAGTGAAGATCGACGAAATCCAGTTTGGATTTATGCCAGGAAGAGGAATGACAGACACGCTTTTTATTGTGAGGCAGTTGCAGGAGAAGTACATGGAGAAGAGGAAGAAGTTGTTTCTTGGGTTTGTTGATCTGGAGAAAGCATTCAATTGGGTTCCACGCGAAGTATTGACATGGGCATTGAGGAAGTTAGGAGTGGAGGAATGGTTGATCAGAGTAGTGATGGCAATGTATAAAAGAGCGTGCACAGCTGCAAGGATGAAGGATGGGAACAGTGGTGAGTTTGAGGTGAAGGTGGGAGTGCATCAGTGGTCGGTACTAAATCCACTACTATTTGTAGCTGTGATGGAGGTGCTGGCTCAGAACGTAAAGGAGGGTTTACCGTGGGAGTTGTTGTATGCAGATGATCTGGTGTTGATTGCGGAAAGTATGGATGGACTGAAGGAAAAGATGAACAAGTGGAAGGAATGTATGGAGACAAAAGGTCTGAAGGTGAATATCAGAAAGACGAAGGTGATGGCAAGTGGTAAAGCATGTGGTGAGGTAGAAAGAACTGGGAAGTGGCCATGTGCTGTGTGCAGGTAGGGTGTCGGAGTGAACTCCATTCAATGTACAATGTGCGCTGAGTGGGTTCATCAAAAATGTAGTGGTCTGAAAGGGTCATTAACCAGTGTGGCAGCTACATTCAAATGTAAGCTGTGCACAGAGGGAGCTGCAGATGGAGGAAATGTTGAGTTGGATCTTGGAGACGGCGTGAAGCTGGAAGGTGTGAAAACATTTTGCTACCGTAGAGACATGCTGAATGGAGAAGGTGGATCAGACTCGGCAACAGTTGCTGGAGTGAGATGTGCATGGAAGAAGTTTCGGGAACTGAGTGGCGTGCTGATGAGGAGGGGAGTGTCGTTGAAGCTGAAGGTAAAGGTGTATGCTGCATGTGTGAGAAGTGTTATGATTTATGGGAGCGAGACATGGGTAATGAACGTAGAGCAGCAACGAAGGCTGGAAACGGTGGAAATGCGAATGGTTCGGTGGATGTGCGGAGAATCGTTAAGAGAGAGGAAGACAAATGATGAATTGTGAAAGATGATGGGAATAGAGCCTGTGATTGATGCTGTGAAGAGGAACAGGTTGAGATGGTTTGGTCATGTGTTGAGGAAGGATGAAAGTGACTGGTTGAGAAGAGTGATGGAAATGAATGTGGAAGGAAGTAGAGGACGGGGAAGACCGAGAAAGACTTGGCTAAAGATGGTAGAAGAAGAAATGCAGGCAACGGGGTTAACAAGGAGAGATGCATAAAATAGGGCAAAATGGAGAAGATTGTCATGGGGACCGCAAGGCTAACCTCCGCTCTAGCATGGAAAATGGCCTTAAAATGCATGTTGTTGTTGTTGTTGTAAATATCCGTAGGTGATTCTGTCTGTCTGTGAGTCTGTCTGAGTCTGTCCGGGGTTGTGGCCTCCTCCATTGAAGGAGTAGCTCCACCCATTCTGGAAGAAGCTTCAAAAACAAATATCCACCATTTTCTTTCCTCGCATAGCTTTGAGGGTCATTATGGATGGACTGAAGGAAGGCCTCTTTTGTTAGGCCCGTGGTGTCTTGCTCTCTCTCTCAGTTTTATTTCAACTCTAATTCGATATCTCATTTCATTTTTCACAGTCGCTAACATGGTTTTACACTTGGTTGAAAAAACACGGGAATAAAATTCGATGAAAGTTGCCGTTTTAGAACAAAATGCATTTTCAAAGGCCTGTAACATAAAGGCCATTCATTGAGACTCCCTCACGATTTTATCTCGACTTGAATTCACCATCTGATTTCATTTTTATCGATGGTTTTAGACTCGGTTTCAGCAATAATTGAGAAAATAAACGCACACACAGGAAATTGCTGAGACATTTTTGAAATTCGGGAAAATGCCAAGATATTGTTGCGGTTTTTAGAACCCTCCACTTTGTAAATAATAATCCCTTATAAATAATCCCCTGTAAATATCCCCTCTTCTAATTTTAAAAGAGAGCACGATAGATAGGCCACGAGCAACACGTAGGACACCATAGGATCTTCTTTAGTTATTTCATTAGTATGTGTTTCAGGTAAGGCTCTGTTCCCAATAGTTTGAATCTACGTTGCATTAATGAAATAAGGATAGACCCTACAGCTCCCTCAACATCAGTGCGATTGGTTTTCTAACCCGTGCGATGCCATTACGCACGCGGTCGTCTTGGAGAAGAAGGGGGAGGAGTCAGCCAAGCGCCAGGAACAAGGCGTGGCTCTGTCAACGCCTCATCAAGGGGTGGGACCGATGAGCCCTCGCGACCAACCAAGGCCGAGGCGAGCTCACCGGTGGGCGTTTCCAAAAGGCAGGCGGCTTGATACGTGGGCGGCCAATATAAGCGCTGCCGCGGACTACTTAGAGTCGAGTCGAGCTAAAAAGGGGAGAGAAGGCGTGCACAAGAGAGTTGTGGAGAAGGCCTTGGCTGTGTTCATGAAATTGGTGGAGGTGCGCGCCGTGAAAGAAGGGTTGGAGAGGGTTCGCTAGCACGACCATCCAGCTATTACGTATGCGAAGGATCCCAGTTTTCCCCCGCTGTATATAATTGTCCGGTCGTGTTCAACGACACGCGGAGCTGGTTGCCGGGTTTCGCCTCAAACCCGGAGCATGGACCGGAGCGCGAGGTTGGAGCCGGACCTCGACGCCTACCATCTGCATGGACCCTTCTCTTCCTTCCCATTCCATCCTTTCGTGTAAGTGTGTTTGTTCTGTCCTGGGCATGTTAATTAAGACTGTTTAAGCTTGCCCTGTGTCCTTTTATTTCCTCTCTTGTATATTCTTGCCCTTTCGTTTCCTCTTTAATCATTACTGTATAAATAAACCATATTTGTTCTTTCTTTACCCTTGGTTTCTTCTCATCCGATCGCTTTCGTCCTGTCCCCAATTGATATACGTGGCACGATTTGGCAGAACCGCTCAGAATCGGGTTAGTGTTTGTTAACGGCTCGGATTTCGGACTGCTAACCGCTCGGCAAACTCCATCTTGTCCGGGTCCGAGCAGGGAATTATATCCCTGCTTTGCGGAGGGATTGGCAAAGGTATTTGGGAACCCGTTGACCAATCACCCTGGCCAATCTCACCCCGCAAATGAGCGTGTAATTTCCAGGACTGGGGGAATCGGCCAATGTAAAAGACAAGGGGATTAACCCCCCCCCCCCCTTGGTAAGGGGAGCGCCGACCCCCGGATCCACAACAATATATTAAATAATCGCGGCCCTTCACGACTCAATATATCTTACACCGCCCAAGATGACACAGACGGGAAAATGCCGAGATATATTAAATAATCGCGGCCCTTCACGCCTCGATATATCTTACACCGCCCAAGATGACACAGACGGGAAAATGCCAAGATATATTAAATCATCGCGGCCCTTCACGACTCTATATATCTTACACCGCCCAAGATGACACAGACGGGAAAATGCCGAGATATATTAAATAATCGCGGCCCTTCACGACTCGATATATCTTACACCGCCCAAGATGACACAGATGGGAAAATGCTGAGATATATTAAATAATCGCGGCCCTTCACGACTCGATATATCTTACACCGCCCAAGATGACACAGACGGGAAAAAGCCGAGATATATTAAATAATCGCGGCTTTTCATGATTTGATATATGTTACACCGCCCAAGATGACACAGACGGGAAAATGCTGAGATATATTAAATAATCGCGGCCCTTCACGACTCGATATATCTTACACCGCCCAAGATGACACAGATGGGAAAAAGCCGAGATATATTAAATAATCGCGGCTTTTCATGATTTGATATATGTTACACCGCCCAAGATGACACAGACGGGAAAATGCCGAGATATCTATACATACATTTATTTAACTAAATGCATTTTTGAAGGCCTGTAACATAAAGTTCATTCAAGCTCCCTCACAGTTTTATCTCGACTCTTAATTCACCATCACAGTCGCTGGGATAGTTCAAGTCTCAGTTTCAGCTAAAGTTGAGAAAATCGGCGAAATATATTCCAACAGTCGCTTTGAATGTGTCGACTGGTTGGATGAGATGTGGGCACGGGGAAGGATAGAGGGGAATGAGAGAGAGAGAGAGGAATGAGAGATGGGAAGGAGAGGAGAGAACGTTCCCAGGACTTCATTATTTATATTATTACTTAGTAAAAGTACAGCAACTGAATAATGAAGTTCAGGATCAAACCAAAGTCTAATTATATATTTACATATTCCTGGGATGTATATACAGAGTTTGTTTAAAGCGAGTCCACTATTTTCCAACCATGGAATAAAACAATTCAGTACTTCAATAATGTACATAATAATGTAAACTAACTATGGAATACAATATTTATTAATAACGTTTGGTTTTAATCTATATTTACTTTGTAAAGCGAAAAGTTTTCGATACTCAAGTTTTAAAATGAAGAAGAGTCATGGGGTCCATAGGCCTCTGACAGGCCTATGATGTTCATTTTGAGACTGAATCAACACGTCTTCGATCATAAATTACTTTTTGAAGAAACAAAGTTACATTTTGCTTACAACTCAAGCAAAGGAAACCAGTCAATGACTGTTACTCCACCGTGTGTGTGTGTGTGTGTGTGTGTGTGTGTGTGTGTGTGTGTGTGTGTGTGTGTGTGTGTGTGTGTGTAAATACAGTACAATATAATAATCAAATATACTACAAATCAATGTTACTAAGAATCAGTGGTTGCTAGGATACGGCAGCATGCCAAAAACCGTTATAAATGACAGTTTGACATTCGAAATAGAGTTTGATCGAGAGGTAGGCGGTGTGGTCATGCTGTTTGGTCGATTGATGTATTTAAGGGTAAGATGTGAATGATTTAATGATATTATCATATTATAGAGTGTGTAAGGAAAGTTATAAATATATGATAACACATTAAATCCTATTGCAAGTAAAGTTGGAATAAGTGATGTTGCATTGATGGGTTGACTGACTGCCTGGACGCAACTGAGGTTGTGGATCCACTGATTTACCATCAATTGATGTGGATCCATGATCGAGGTTGTGGATCCGCCGTTTGGAGAGGTCCTGGGCTGAAAGGATCGAAACCTCGAGGAAGAACGGTGCCCAGCTGATGATCCATGCAGTCGGGAAACTAGTCAGTTGCTTACGGGTTAAGGTTCTTGCTTTAGGTGGCGGAACTGTTTGAGGTTTAAAATTTAAATAAAGTTGAATATGGGATGTTGTAAAATTAACATAATTTACAACAATCCTTTAAATTATTTAAGTTTAGGAACAACCGATACTGTACAATTAATTCAGTGTGTGTGTGTGTGTGTGTGTGTGTGTGTGTGTGTGTGTGTGTGTGTGTGTGTGTGTGTGTGTCTGTGAATGAAAGAGAGGGATAGAATTGTGAGGAACAGAAATGAAAAAACGAGATGTGTGTGACCCAGTCCCCCGTGTGTGTGTGTGTGTATGTGTGTGTGACCCACTCCCCCGTATGTGTGTGTGTGACCCACTCCCCTGTGGGTGATCCACTCCCCGGTGCAGTGTGCTTGATGTGGGAGGGATGGGGGCAGGGAGGGAGAGGATTTGAGCTCTTGAGGTCACATTTTACACGAGATGTAATTCCACATTTCAAACTGTATTTCCCATGTGCACGCACATGCATTCACATGTTATCAGAAGTAAATAAATTGTGTAGATGACATAATTTGTGGATCTGATAAATTGCCAGTAACCATTTTGTAAAACTGAATGTGCAGCAACTAAATGAAGATGTCCAAATGTCACACACGCCCATGCCCGTGGGATTCCCACGGGTGACCTCACTAGTTTATTCTTAATACGTGAAATACCCTGCAACCCATACCTACAGAAAACAGACTTTTTGGAACACCGGTCACATTCTCTATCCAATAATCATGTGACTTTACTAGAAAAATGATCCATGAGTATAGGCGCTCCAATGTTGAACGTTTAGTGTCAATCTCTCAAGTGGTTGTGCAGAAAACAAATTTAAAAGCAAAGGTGAAAAGGTGAGGGCGGAAGAAAAAAAGGTGAGGGCATCGTCCGACGTTCCACAACATGGTCAACGATGATTGTGGACGCCTAATACTAGTTTAAACATTTAGTAGTTTGGGTGTCCCAAGTATCTTAGATTTTTGAAGAAGTGATGACTCGGTATAGTTCCCATGCAGCAATGAAATATTAAGGAATACAGTTAATGATGGATTACATCACTTGTGGCATTGATACCATCCTATCATAAATGACATCGAAGGGTTTTTACCATCCCCACTAATAGTCAGCCAGCCAACACAGGCTATTGTGTCGTTTGATGGCATCGCTTTGTTACAAACAAACTAACTAGCCAGGCACGTTCTATGGGTCCTATGTAACATCACCAAGGTGGATGTCAGTTTGGCTTTGGCCGTTAAAGAGTCAAAAATCGAAAAAACCAAATGGTGGCCAAAAGTACCATTAAATCATCTTTTTGACATTAGTTTTTTTCAATTCAACACTCCACTGTGAGTATAAAATTGTTTTTTTGTGAGCCTAAAGGAAAGAATATAATTCTCAAAAGCAGGGGCATCGGAAAAAATGTTTTTGTATGAATATTTCGCACTTGTGTTGTTGTAGATCTCCAAAAGAAACCCCTCCCTGCGATTGTATGTTAATCCTGCAGGATGGGGGAAACGGCAAAAATATAGGAGCTTAACATTTCTGCTGATTAGATTACTTATTGTGGTAATTTAGATCATTTGCACATTGCTGGAAGAATTTGTGAAATCCAAAATGTTTATATTCCGAACGGTTATTGTTTGATATATTTGCGTGTCTTGTAAATAAATATACATTTGTTTAGAACACGTTTTCATTAAATGACTTCACCAGTTTTATTTTTTGGCTTTCCACAGGTTTAAATCTGCTCTATGAGGATTAATGAGACATGGAACCCATAGCAGTTTTAAAGCGCAAGCGGAAGGCTCCCGTTTCATCAGGAAATTCGTGTCCATTCTGTGAGAAAAAGTCGCGAAAAGGAGAGACCAAACTACGACAGAGTACAGAGCTCCATGTCAATGAAAGGCCAGCCGAGAGTGAAACGAGGCCAAAAGGCAAGGAGGCCTATTCGGAAGATATAATCAGCGACGGCAAGGTTCCACTTCCACAAGTTTGGGCTCAGTTCATATCCCTGGGGGAAAACAAAGCTGATCTTGCTTCATTCCTTTCAGATGACTTGATGAGCCGTCATGCTGAAGTTCCTGACGGTTGCGAGTTCATAGTCGGTGGAGGATTGACCACTCTCGAGAAAGCCTCATCAACAAGTAGAGGTATTCTGACCAGTTTGAGCTGTGATCACGGAGAAGCGGATACCTGCATTATTCTCCATGGGCTAGAAGCTGCCAAATCCGGATCTGAGAGAGTCATCGTTCATTGCAGAGACACTGATGTCTTCCTTCTTCTGCTGTATTTCTTCCAACAAAGCCTTGTTTGGATGATTGGTGGGACCTCTTGTGATAGACGATGTTACCCAGTTCACGAAGTCTCGCAAAAGCTATCAAAACCTGTCAAGGATAATCTGTTGGGGTTTCATGCTCTGACTGGATCAGACACAACTTCATCATTTACAGGATGTGGCAAGAAGACGTGTTGGAAAGTCTTTGTAGAATATCCGCATCTTCTCTGTGGAGTTGGTCGCGATGGACCATTGGCAGAAGTTGAAGAGTTTGTGCGTCGCCTATACTCGGCCCCGGATCCCAAAGGCGGTGTCAACCAGGCTAGATTTGATCTGTTCCGAAAAGGAAAGAAACAAATTGAAAATCTTCCACCCACAGAAAATGCTCTCAAGTCACACTTGGCAAGAGCAAACTACCAGGCGAAAGTGTTGTTGGCCGCTGAACAGTGTGACAATCGAAAGGCAGTAGGCCTGCCGTCATCTTCCGGTAGATGGCGAGAAACTGAAGGGGGACTTGATGTAGTCTGGATTACTCTTCCAGCAGTACCAGTGGCATGTATTGAGTTGATGACTTGTGGTTGCAAAACAAAGTGCAGGACCGCTGCATGCAAATGCCACAAGTCGAGGCAGATGTGCATCCCAGCATGTGGGTGCGAATCCGAGGGTTACTGTAACCCTGCTACGAATCAGTAACTGTGAATCGGGCTGTTTATCACAACAGCCACACTTAACTGACAAAATGGTGTGAAAGAGACTCTGTGCAAGTAATTCGACCCAATCTAGTCTTATGCTGGTCTTTCGGCGTGTTATATTCTCTCACTGTCGCTAGTAAATATAAGTAAATGAACAGACAGACTCAATTGTCAGCTCCCCCCCATTCAGACATTTTAAATGTGACTTTCTAATGTTAATCGGATAATATGTCAAGTGGACTGACTCCATTGTAATATTCATCATTGTTAACAGAATGTGGACACGAGTAAACAAGTTTGTACAATTAAACATGTGTTATGTTACGTATGAGACGCATTATGTTACTATTGATGCCATATGGCAGCCATTTTGAAAAAAAATGTTGTCCAGTTAATTTCTACCGAGGCGTTTGGCAATGAGAATCAAGTTATGATAATACATACAGCACAAACACGCGTCTTTTGTCAGTCAAAATTACAAAATCTCATGATTATTGCTTTGCCATATAGCATAATATCACCAAATGGCGGCCATTTTGAATGACGTCATTTTATACCGGAAATGACGACTTACGAAACTGACATCCACCCAGGTGATGATCCTGGATACCTAACGAATACATCTGGGTAGTTAGTTTGCTTGTAACAGAGAGATGCCATCAAACCAGTTTTTCGGCACTTTTTGTGGGGTTGGCTGGCTAACTATAACTAGTGATATCGGGAATTTTGTCAGTAATCCACAAAATAAAATCGTTCAATGAAAGAAAGAAAGATGAAATCGATCAATGAAAGACAAAAAAAGATTTAATCGTTGAATGAAAGAAAAAGCCAATAAATCGTTCAATGAAAGAAAAAGGCAATACATCGTTCAATGAAAGAAAAAGGCAATAAATCGTTAAATGAAAGAAAAAGGCAATAAATCGTTTTCAATGAAAGAAAAAAATCAATAAATCGTTCAATGAAAGAAAAAGGTAAAAAAAATCGTTCAATGAAAGAAAAAAATCAATAAATCGTTCAATGAAAGAAGAAGGCAAATAAATCGTTCAATGAAAGAAGAAGGCACTAAAATCGTTCAATGAAAGAAGAAGGCAACAAATCGTTCAATGAAAGAAGAAGGCAATAAATCGTTCAATGAAAGAAGAGTATTCTCGCAAATGTAAATAAATGCTTGAGTGTTCTCGGATGAACCAAAGACTTACACTTTTCAGAATTCAAGTTCAAATTACAGCCATACAGGCACTACATGTACATGTAGGACATGTACATGTACAATATTGTCTATTGTCTATGAAGGTAATTGTACTCCAACAAATACGTGCATACGTTTGTTTTGTTCTGCATTTTCATTATACAGTCAGTAAATCTTTACGAGCCGAGGATGAATGCAATACAAAAAGTTAATAACATGGATTAAAGAACAATTTATATGATTAATCAGGAGTGGAATATTTCCTTTTTTTAAAGAAACATATCTGATTTCAAACAATATTTAAACAAAACAGTTCAATTAAAAAATAGAGTGGCAGCGGTGGGATTCGAACCCACGCCTCCGAAGAGACTGGAGCCTTAATCCAGCGCCTTAGACCGCTCGGCCACGCTACCTCACATGACAAAGAGCTCTCGCTAAATCAAATAAGAGATGATTTAAATAATAATTATGAGCTTTTTCTTTCAGTTTTAATGTGATTTTCATTTTAACTCCTCCATAACCTCTTCGAACCCCCACTTCCTGGTTTACACAATGACCTGGCGGCATTTCCTGACCAATACCTCATTGCGTTTTCCATGAGTTAATTTGGTAGTTTTCGGAAACTTCTCCAAAGATTTACGTAAACTCACCATCGGTGAATTCGATTCGTTGAATTGATGTGGCGAGTTTGCTTCACCAATGAAACGAACGCGATGATCCGAAGCTGAACGCTTACAAATACATGGCGACGCCACGGTTGAGAAGTGAATGAACCGCTTTTATCGCTCCCGCCAAAATTTTACACCTTACTTCATTCTTCTCCACAAGTATTCACTCCGTACCTCCACGTTTCTCTTCTAGTGATAATATCTCCGCCTTCTTAATTATCAGCGAGTGCTTAAGGTTTGCTGAAATCATTTGGGCGGTGTATGTCTCAAGTCAGTTTGAGCACGACGTCAATGGTGTTCCCTTGTTTTCCAACCAAAGTTATTGTGCTGTATAACAGAGCATTTAAACCCTTTGGGTAGCAGCATGTTGTTGGATCCACGACACGACAGATGGTTGAACAAAAAGAATAGGTCCAAGGACCAAGGCGATGGGTCTGCCCGATTGTTTTCTTTTTGATCGACTGACACCTTGGCAAACCTCTTCACAGTCTGGCAGACTGGCACTGCTCCAGTAGGGCGGGTCATACTCAGGTGCCAAAATCAATCTGAAGGAAATCCTAACATGAGGGGTGTCTATATTATGTGTTTTTTTATGGGGAATTCAAATATGAGTTTATTTTTTGGATAGGATAACTCTAACCTACATCAATTTGTATTTCTAAATTGCCAATTTTACCCTTTCGAACCCCTTTATAAGATATTAAAAGATATAAGGGAAATCATTCATATTGACACAGCCAAATCAAATGTACATATTTATTAACAGGTGAACTGTATGTATATCACTGGTTACAATTACAAAGATCAATCTCCTTACTTCTTGAACTTTACCAGGTTGCACAAGTCCTGCTTTGACTCATTCTTGGACATCAGCCTCCTGCTGGTCTCCTGAGCCCTGATGCCTCCATCCCTCTTTTCCTGTGAGAAGTACTTAGCAGAAGCCTCAGTCACCATTTTAACAACCCTCTCAATGCTTTGTGTGTGGCAAAGCCAGTTGAGCACCTCCATGGGGGTGTTGATGAAGTTCTTCACCTCCGAGGTGCTTAGGGAGCAGGTGAGAGGTGGCTCTGACACACCTTCTGACCAGCTGATCAAGTTACCAATGCTGAAGCATCACAGTTGATGTCAGGTGTCTTTCTGGTCCTGACAGAGGAGTCCCCCAGCTGAGTGTCTGGGGCCCCCTCTCCCCTGATGGCCAGGATTCTCTCCACCCCCTCAGTCCTCTCCTTCTGATCCTCAGAGCACAGCAGTGTTTGGAGGATGGCTTCACTGTGGGCATACCAAGCAGATCTTCTCACAGTCGGCATCACAAGGTCCAGCACCTCCTTCCTCTGGGACTTGAGGCAGTCCAGCTGAAACAAGATGTGCCTAGGCCCTTCGATCCAGGAGTGCTTGACTTTCACGTTGAACCAACATGGATAATACACTCCAATGATGAATTCCACAATGAATTGCAGATTCTTCTGGTTCTTTCCTGTCAGTCCATGCTTTGACACCCAGAGCCTGAGAAGTCTGTTCGCTGTGGTGAGCCAGCGGCTGTGGTTTACTGGTCCAATCTCCACTAGAGCCAGCCTTGCAGGAAGCACTCCATCCCTGATTGCACAGACAATTTTATAGCCATAGTGTTGATCAGTTGAGAGATCTTCAATGGCCTTGTCAGACAGCTTGATCAGTGGAGGGCCAACAAAGATCCGGGTGAAGTTTGGATTGATATCCAAGTCTGTAGCAGAAGCAAGGAGCTTTCCTATTGGCCTGGAAAATGTGTTGTCTGACAGAGTAGGGCCATCAAGGTGAACAATGAGATGGTGCAGGGGAAGTTCACCAGTGTGCAGGTTGCACACGAACCAGACCAGCTTTCTCCCCAGGTGCAGCTCCAGCTTCCGCATTACTCCAGCTTTCACACCAGTGTTGACATTTGTTGAGTCTCCTCCAATGGCCCACAAGGTCTTATCAAAACCCCTCTCTTTCAGCCAGGCAAACAGGACCTTAGCAATCTGCTCCACATGTGACTCCTCTTTAGTTGCTTTCTCTGGGGTAAAGTGGAACAGATAGTAGCTACCAGGCTCACTAACAACAGTATCGTGTTCTTCCTTGATCTTTGCAGGAAAAGATTGGTCATTGCCCTCAGCTTCCATCATCACATTGGTCAGGTCAATCCACCCATCAAAGAGGATGCAGGAGATCCCCCCCTACTCCCTGCACTTCTCATCAAACTCTTCCCCCAGCTCTGTCATCAACTTCTCCTGTGCTCTATTGACCTTGTTCTTATCATTCACTTTACTTGTATTGTCTTCTGTGATGATTCCTGCATCAATCAGAGCTGCAGTTGCTATCGCTGCAGTTGGCCTCAGCCCTATGCCATACCTTACACTAGCAAGGGCAATGTTTGGAATCTCATCATAGTTTTTCTGGACCTTTGCTGAAGCTGCAGGCTCAGTGTCAGTTTCAGGGAAGAGCTCAACTTCAGTGACAAACTCATCTTCAGCACCACTTCTCTCCAATTCCAGATCCTCATCACCATCTGACAAAAATCTCTCAACATCCTTCCTGGCTGCCTTCTCTGCTGCTGCAGCATTTTCCTCCTTGCTCCTTCTCCTTTTCTCTGCATTCTTTTTATTTTCCTGCCTTTCCAATGTCCTCACCTGTCTCTTGTGCTCTGGCAGATCAGGGCTCCCCATTTGGTGGGGTCCTTTACTTCCAACCTTCTCTTTCTGTCCCTTAATGTAGGCAAGATCTTTCACAGGAATCATTTTCTCTCTGCTGCAGGAACAGTTAATGTGGGCTTGGATCACACAGCCCTCACCGGCCTCACAGCCTCCCCCCTCACAACTGGTAATCTGACACTTGCAAGTCAAAATATCAAATAACTTGTCTAACTTGACAATGAACCTCTCTTTGGCATCAAGTTTGCCCTTCCCAAGAGAAAACTTCACTGCCTGATTCCAGACCTCCTTGAGCTTGGACATGATGGTCACCTTTTCATTGATAACAGGAGGCTTGAAAAGAGCATTAGCTTTGCTCCACTGACAAATCAGACCAGGGTAGATGTCAGACACGAGCTGGTCCACTGGGTAGTTCCTCCTGTCATCTTCACTTTGCTCCCTCAAGTAGATGCCATACCTCAGGATATCCCTCACAGTTGGCAGTTCAGACACCGACAGCTCCTGCCCAGTGCCAACAAGATTACTTAAATGAGAACTTGATTTCATCCTTGTTCTGACTTGAGCCATTTTTAGTAGTTCACACTGAAATAAAAACAATAATACACAGGTAAGTATCCACTACAGACAGATATTAAGGTATTACACAGGTATTACAGAAAACCATCAAAATATTCACTTCACAGGTCACTATTTTCCTTTACATGTAACTCAGGCTGGCAATAGGTAAGTACACAAATCAATTAACAAATATAATATAAAACAAGGTAATTTACATCTAAAATTATTATCTATTTGTTCCTCAGGTTCCTTATCAAAAACGTACTTACTGGCAATGCCATAAGAAGAGAAGAGAAGACGGATGGATAAGGATTGCCAACCTCCTCAACATCGAGCTTTCAGCAACAAGATGGCTACAACTGCCGTCCCAACAGGAAGTTACCAAAATAAAAGCCCGAACTTCAAAATAAAAAACTTCTCTTTTTTCCAGAAGAATAGCAAAATAATCAAAAATTTAATAATAATCAACTGCAAATTGATGTAGGTTAGGGTTATCAGAATTTTTAAAAAACCTCAGATTTGTGTTCTACACACCAAAATACGTAATATGAACACCCCTCTCGATTGATTTCCAAAAAAAAAAAAGTATGGCCCGCCCTACTGCTCCAGCCCCAGGTGCTCCATTGTGACCGAGGCCCATATATATTTATGTCGGATCCATCCACACACATACACATTTACATGTACGGTATACATATATACACATATATACATATGTACATGTACATATACACACACACACACACACACACACACACACACACACACACACACACACACACACACACACACACACACACACACACACACACACACACAACTGTGTATATATATATATATATTAAAGCGTGGCGTTACGCGCGCTGCTTGTGAGCAAGGAGGAAGCGGACAAGCGGTAACTTATAAGCGTCTTTATTTGAGGAGCTCACTGTAACACTAGCGCGCTCCGGGCTGCGCGCCCCGTGTATATCCTCAGGCCACGCCTACCCCTCGGGCGTGGCCGCCGCCCACTTGGTGCGCGGAATGATGTCACCACGCCAGTGGGCTTTCGTGTCCGCAACACGCGCCCCCCCAGAATTCCCGCGCACCTGGAGGGCCAGTTTGCGGGACAAACGGATGACCCGGCCGAAGCGCCCCCTGGCGATCGGCGGCGTCCGGGGTGCAGGGATGCCAGGTGGGATGCCCCTGGCTGCCCCTGGGATGGGTGCAGGACCGGGGGGCGGCGGGGCGGCGGGGCTGGGCGGTGCCGGGGGTCCGCCCGCAGGGGGGCGGCCCCGACGCGGGGGTCGGGCCACTGGCGGTGGATGGTCCACGTCGAGGTGGGCCGGCTTGAGGCGGTCTACAGAAACGCGGTCAGGAGTACCGCCGATGTCCAGGGTGAAGTGCTTCGCCCCGGTCTCCAGCACGCGGAAAGGCCCGTCGTACGGGGGCCGCAGTGGTGTCCGGTGGGCATCGTGGCGGACGAAGACGTACGCCGCCGTGCGAAGCTCCGGGGCGACGTGCGTCGGTGGGTGCCCGTGGCATGCCGTTGGCACCGGGGCGAACCTCTGGGCGGTCTCTTGCAGAGCGGAGCGCTGCTGTGCCGCGGACCATGGTGCCGTGGATTCGGGGAGGAACTCGCCCGGCACCCGCAGCGGTTGCCCGAAGACCAACTCCGCCGCGGATGCGCGCAGGTCCTCCTTGGGCGCCGTCCGGAGGCCCAGCAGGACCCAGGGGAGCCTGTCGACCCAGCCGCCATCGCGGAGGGTGGCCCAGAGCGCGGCCTTCAATGAGCGGTGAAATCGCTCACACAGGCCTTTAGCCTGGGGGTGGTAGGCCATGGTTCGGTGCAGCCGGACCCCGAGCCCCTGCGCGACCGCCCCCCAGAGCTCCGAGGTGAACTGGGGGCCGCGGTCGGACGAGATGTCTGAGGGGGCGCCGAACCGGGCGACCCAGGTGGCGATGAAAGCCTGCGCGACGTCCGCCGCCGTCGTCGACGCCAAGGGCACGGCCTCCGGCCACCGGGTGGTGCGGTCCACCATGGTGAGGACGTGGGTGAAACCCCGCGAGGGGGGCAGAGGTCCCACCAGGTCCACGTGGACGTGGTCAAACCGGCGTTCCGGCACCGTGAACGGGGCCAACGGGGCCTGGGTGTGCCGGTGCACCTTGGCGCGCTGGCACGCGAGGCACATCCTGGCCCAGCCGCGGACGGCCTTCCGGAGGCCATGCCAGACGAACTTGTCGGTGATCAACCTTTGGGAGGCCCTCGCGCCCGGGTGGGACAGGCCGTGGATGGCGTCAAACACCTGGCGCTGCCAGCCCGCGGGCACGATGGGGCGAGGCCGCCCGAGGGAGACGTCGCACAAGAGGGCCGCGCCCGCGCCGTCGAACGGCACCTCGGTGACGCGGAGGCCCGTGACGGCGGTCCGCAAGGCCTGGATGTCGGGGTCAGCGGCCTGGTCCGCTGCCATCCGGGCATAGTCGATGCCAAGGTGGACTGCGTGGGCGACGGCCCGGGAAAGGCAATTCGCCACCGGGTTGTCCTTCGCCGCGACGTGCCGGATGTCTGTCGTGTACTCGGACACGGCCGAGAGGTGACGCTGCTGCCGGGCCGACCACGGCTCGGTGACCTTGCCCATCGCGAAGATCAGCGGCTTGCGGTCGACGAAGGCCGTGAACGCACGGCCCTCGAGCAGATGGCGGAAGTGCCTGACCGCCAAGTGAAGCCCGAGCAACTCGCGGTCGAAGGTACTGTAACGGCGTTCGGGCGGGCGAAGCTCCCGGCTAAAGAACGCCAGCAGTTGCCAAGCTCCACGCACCCATTGCTCGTGCACCGCGCCCACCACGTAGTCCGAGGCGTCGGTGGTGAGGGCGATCGGTGCATCGGTCGACGGGTGCGCGAGCATGGTGGCGTTAGCCAAGGCGAGCTTCGCGCCTGTGAACGCCGTGTCCATCTGCTCGGTCCAGGTAACGTCGCCTTTGCCCGGCTTACCTCGGAGAGCTTCGTGCAGGGGGCGCAGGAGCTGGGCGATACGGGGCAGGAACCGATCGTAAAAGTTCACCATGCCCAGGAACTCCTGCAGCCCTCTGATCGTGCGGGGGCGCGGAAACCCCTTCACCGCCTCCACCTTGGCCGGCAGGGGGACGGCTCCGTGCCTGGTGACACGGTGCCCCAGAAAATCGATTACGGCGACGCCGAACCGGCACTTTGCGGGGTTCACAATCAGGCCATGCTGACCCAGGCGTTCGAAGAGCGTGCGGAGGTGGCATAGGTGCTCTTCGCGGGACGCGCTGGCGACGAGGATATCATCCAGGTAGACGTAGACAAAATCCAAGTCACGCAGGACGCTGTCCATCAGTCGCTGGAACGCCTGAGCCGCATTCTTCAGACCGAAGGGCATCCGCAGGAACTCGAAGAGTCCGAATGGCATGATGACCGCCGTCTTCGGGACGTTCTCCGGCCTGACGGGGACCTGATGGTAGCCGCGTATGAGGTCCACCTTCGAGAAGAAGGACATGCCCGCCAAACGGGCGGAAAAGTCCTGAATGTGGGGGACGGGGTAGCGGTCGGGAGTGGTGGCATCATTGAGACGGCGATAGTCCCCGCACGGTCGCCATCCCCCGCCGGGCTTCGGCACGATGTGCAGCGGCGACGCCCAAGCACTCTCCGAGCGCCGAACGATGCCGAGTCGCTCCAGGGTAGCGAACGCCGCTTTTGCCACCGCCAGCTTCGTCGGCTCGAGGCGGCGTGCCCGGGCATAGACCGGTGGCCCGACGGTGGGGATGTGATGGGCCACCCCGTGCTTGACGGCCCCCGCCGAGAAGGTGGGCCGCGTGAGGGCCGGGAAGCCGGCGAGGAGGCGGGTGAATTCGTCCGCTGCCGGAAGAGTACAGATCAACGTGGCCGGAACCGAACCGTTCGGCAAGCCGCATGGCAAGCCGCTCGGCAAGCCGCTCGTTGAGCTGCTCGACGAGCTGGGCAGCGCACAAGCGAGCGAGCTGAACGTCTCGGCCTGGACAAGACGTCTGCGCTTGACGTCGACCAGGAGCCCATTAGCGCACAGGAAGTCCGCGCCAAGCAGTGCCATGGGCACGTCGGCGGTGACGAACGTCCATCGGAAAACCTGCCCTCCGAACCGCAGAGAGAGGCAACGTTTTCCGTACGTACGGATGGGCGTCCCGTTCGCGGCAAGCAGCGCGGGGCCCCCACCCACGGCGTGCTTGTCTGACGTGCCGGCGGGAACGACACTCACCTGCGCTCCCGTGTCGCACAGGTAACGGCGCCCGGAGAAGGTGTCCATTATGAACAGCAGGCTGCTCGAATGGCCGGCGCTCATCGCCACTATTGAGCGCCGGCCCGGGCGTTTCCCGACCTGTTGAAGGAGCATGGCGGATGACACTGCCGAGCTTCGTGGCCGAACTTGGCGTGGAACCAGCACCAGGTGGTGGAGCTGGAGGAGCGCGGCTGGCTCCGCCAGGCCGGTGGAGTTGGCGGGTTTCCCCGCGGTGGCGGTTTTCGCCGCGGCGGTGGTCGGGGCGTGGCGGCGGTCACGAGGTGCGTATCAGCATGATGCGTATGCTGTATAAGCTGATGCTGTGGATCAGCAGCATCAGCAGCATTAGCAGCATCAGCAGCATTAGCAGCATCAGCCACGAGGGCCGTGACGGCCACGCCGACTCTCGCCCGCGTGTCCGAAGCGGCGAAGTACTTGTCCGCCTCGGCCGCCAATGCTCGAGGTTCCGTTAGCCCGGTCCCGGCCAACGCGAGGCGAACCTGCGCTGGAAGTTGGCGACGGAAAAGCGCCCGGAATAGAGAACCGGGGGCTGCGTCGCCCAACAGTGACAGCATATGGTCCATTCGGACCGACGGGCGGTAGTCACCGAGCTCGGGGAGATCCAGGAGGCGGTCGGCCCGTGCGTCGTCCGTGAGGCCGAACGTGGCTCGGAGTAGCCGCTTGAGTGCCTCGTACTTGTGGCCGTCCGGTGGGTGGCGAAGGACGGACACAACTCGAGCGGCCGTGCCGGGCCCGAGGGAGGCGACGACGTGGCAATAGCGCGTGTCATCGCCGGTGAGGCGCTGAAGCTGAAATTGGGCTTCGGCCTGGACGAACCAGACTTCGGCCTGAGCCTCCCAAAATTCGGGAAGTTTGATGAAGTTGACCATGGCAATGGCGTCGCGTGTGGAAGGATCGCTCCGGCAGATCCAACGTCGAGGGGGTCACCAGTAAAGCGCGGCGTTACGCGCGCTGCTTGCGAGCAAGGAGGAAGCGGACAAGCGGTAACTTATAAGCGTCTTTATTTCAGGAGCTCACTGTAACACTGGCGCGCTCCGGGCTGCGCGCCCGGTGTATATCATGAGGCCACGCCTACCCCTCGGGCGTGGCCACCGCCCACTTGGTGCGCGGAATGATGTCACCACGCCAGTGGGCTTTTGTGTCCGCCACAATATATATATATATATATATATATATATATATATATATATATATATATATATATATATATATATATATATATATATATATATCTCTCTTATCTTCTCTATATATAAAGGAGGACTGTCTGTGTGTGTGTGTGTGTATATGTGTGTCTGTCTGGATGTCTGCTTATAACTCAAGAACTACACATCGGAGAAAAGTTTTAGACACAGATTCGGAATCAGCATAAAATCCTGGTGGTTATCGGCTACGTTTTATTTTAATATCAATGGTTTAAAAAAACCGCGCCACCTGCATTTCCATGGTGGTTTGTGGCGGCGCTAGACGTTCGGGGTGTATTGCAATGGTTTGTCGGGTTTGGCTGTGGGTCCAGAATAGCTCCCATTTCCTCATGGTCTGCCACTTTTATTTTGATTCTTCTGTTACAACGCCTTCCTTATGTACCTTATATCCCCCCGACGAGGCCTCTACATAATTTCATGCGGCAGAATTTCATACATTTTGAGTAAAAGAAGTGAGACGAAGTTGTAGGAGGAAGAAGAGGCGCGGCCGAACTGATAGAAGCCGACTGTGGAGGGCCTCGTTCGTGAGTGGAAATGGCGGGAATTGCGTTTGTATCGCAAAGTAAAGGATCTGCATTCATTTCTGAACTTGCATTGGTGGATTGTTATACATCTGCATTATTTTTCATAAAAAAACTTTATGTTGAACTTGAAGGCTCCAAGCACGGACTATATATATATAATCCCTCATTGAGGTAAAAATAAAAGTAAAAATCCTGCTATCGCTTGCCAAGCTAGCCGTTCCCACCCCCTCCCCCTCCCCACCCCCTCCCCTCTCCTCCTCCCCCTCCCTCCTCCCCCTCCCTCCTCTTCTCCCCTCTCCTCCTCCCCTCCCCTCCCCTCCTCCCCTCCCTCCCTCTTCTCACCTCCCCCCCTCTTCTCCCCTCCCCATCCTCTCCTCCCCTCCCCACCCTCTTCTCCCCTCCCCCCCTGTTCCCCTCCCCTCCCCCCCATTCCCCTCCCCCCTCCCCACCGCTCTTCTCCCCTCCCCCCCTGTTCCCCTCCCCTCCCCCCCATTCCCCTCCCCCCTGTTCCCCTCCCCTCCCCTCCCCCCCCCCCCGCGTCCCCTCCCCTCCCCTCCCCCCCCCGTTCTCCTCCCCTCCCCCCCCCCCGTTCCCCTCCCCTCCCCCCCGTTCCCCTCCCCTCCCCCCCCCCCCCCGTTCCCCTCCCCTCCCCCCCCACGTTCCCCTCCCCTCCCTCCTCCCCCCCTTCCCCCGCCCGGCAATGCCGGGTACTTCCCATGGCCAGCTGTACGTGGGCTGCTCGAGGGTTGGAAAACCAAGCAATCTTTATGTCTTGGCACCAAGTAAGAAAACTGTTGTATGCAAGAGGTTTGAGAAATTGATAATTGACAAAACGTCATGTAGGAAATGTACTGTGATATTGCTCTAAAATATACATGTTCTTTTCATCATATATTTGTATTATTCTTATTCAACCCGGGCGAAGCCGGGTACCTCAGCTAATATATATATATATATATATTTATAATATATATATATATATATATATATATATATATATATATATATATATATATATATATATATATATATATATATATATATATATATATATCTCTTATTATAAAGGAGGAGTGTCTGTGTGTATGTGTGGTGTGTGTCTGTCTGGATGTCCGCTTATAACTCAAGAACTACACATCGGAGAAAAATTTTTAGACACAGATTCGGAATCAGCATAAAATCCTGGTGGTTATAGGCGACTTTTTATTTTAATATCAATGGTTAAAAAACCGCGCCAGCTGCAATTCCATGGTGGAGTTTGTGGCGGCGCTCTTGGCCCCTTTCCGATCCCGTGGTTGCGCGTACGTACAATATACTGTACGTACATATTTATTATTTTAATGTGCTTTTTACTGTATTTTAAATTGTTTTTTTGCTTCTTTTATTGTTAATTTATGTCGATTGTATTTATTTTAAATATATATTTAAGGAAAACAATGTTTTCACGTCCGTGGGAGTGATGTAAAGTCGCACATATGACAAAAGCACGCCATTTTTTCGTGCCAAGAACGAATAAACGGTAGTTGAGATTTTATTCGAATTCGAATACCATTAAATTTCAACTGTTGGAAACAATAATTATTTCAACTGTTGGAAATTGAAATAACTATTGTTTCCAACAGTTGAAATTTAGGGAATTCGAATTCGAATAAAATCTCAACTAAAAAAAAAAAACGTCGCGTTTTAAAATTATGACGTCATCAGCGTATTTCGGAACGTTAATTTTTCAACTTCATATTCGGAATCAGTACGTCCCAGAGCAATTACAGCACACCTTAAATGTTTTAAAAACCTTCGGGTTTTAAAATTATGACGTCATCAGCGTATTTCGTAACGTTAATTTTTCAACTTTGCCGACAATGACTTCCGACTTCCGGGGTTCGGAATGCGGGACCAATGCCATTTGACAGGGAATAAAAATAAATGCGACATTCAATTGACGACAATGACTTCCGACTCGACTCCCCCCTCCCCCCTCCCCTCCCCTCCCCCTCCCCCCTTTCTCCCTCCCCCTCCCCCTCCACTCCCCCCTTCCCTCCCCTCCCCTCCCCCTCCCACTCCCCTCCCCCCCACTCCCCCTCCCCTAACCCTTTCTCCCTCCCCCCCTCCCCCTCCACCAACCCCCACCCCTCCCCCCTCCCCTCCCCCTCCCCCTCCCTCCCTTCCCCTCCCCTCCTCTCCCTTCCCCTCCCCCTCCCCTCCACTCCCCCTCCCCTCCCCCTCCCCCCATGACCCTCCCTTTCCTCCCTACCCCCTCCCCTCCCCTTACCCCTCCCCTTCTCCCCCTCCCCTCCCCCTCCCCCTCCTCCCTCCCCACCCCCCTCTTCTCTCCTCTCCTCCTCCCCCTCCCCCTCCCCCTCCCTCTCCCCCTCCCCCTTTCTCCATCTCCCCTACCCCTCCCCCTCCCCCCTCCCTCTCCCCTCCCCATCCCCTCCCCCCTCCCTCTCCCCTTTCTCCTCCCTCCCCCCTTTCTCCTCCCTCCCCCTCCCCTCCCCCCTTTCTCCTCCCTCCCCCTCCCCCCTCCCCATCCCCCTCTCCCTCCTCCTCCCCCTCCCCTCCCCCCTCTTCTCCCCTCCCCCTCCCCATCCCCCCTCCCCTCCTCCTCCCCCTCCCCTCCCCCTCTTCTCCCCTCCCCCCTCCCCCTCCCCCGCCCCTCCTCCTCCCCCTCCCCTCCCCCCTCTTCTCCCCTCCCCCCCTCCCCCTCCCCTCACCCCCTTCCCCTCCCCCCTTTCTCCATCCCCCCTCCCCCTCCCCCTTTCTCCCTCCCCCTCCCCCTCCACTCCCCTTCCCCTCCCCCTCCCTCCCCATGCCCCTCCCTTTCACCCCTCCCCCCCTCCCCTCCCCCTCCCCCTCCACCCTACCCCCTCCATTCTCCCCTCCCCCATTGCCCCTCCCCCTCCTCCTCCACCCCTCCCTCTCCCATCCCCCCCTCTCATCCCCCCTCTCCTCTCTCCTCCCCCACCCGCCTCTTCTCCTCCCCCCCTCTTCTCCCCTCTCCCCCTCTTCTCCCCTCCCCACCCTCTCCTCCCGCCCCCCCGTTCCCCTCTCCTCCCCCCCGTTCCCCTCTCCTCCCCTCCCCCTCCCCTCCCCCTCCCCCTTCCCCGCCCCTCACCCCTTTCTCCATTCCCCCTCCCCCTCCCCTCCCCCTTTCTCCCCCCCCTCCCCTCCACTCCCCCCTCCCCTCCCCTCTCTCCCCCCTCTGCCTCCCTTCCCCCATGCACCTCCCTTTCCCCCCTCCCCTCCCCCTTGCCCCTTGCCCCTCCCCCTCCCATCCCTCCCCTCCCCTCTCCTCCTCCCCTCCCTCCTCTCCTCTACTCCTCCCCCTCCCTCCTCTTCTCCCCTCCCCCCTCTTCTCCCCTCCCCCCTCTTCTCCCTCCCCACCCTCTCCTCCCCTCCCCCCCGTTCCCCTCCCCTCCCTTCCCCCCCTCCCTTCCCCCGCCCGTCAATGCCGGGTACTTCCCATGGCCAGCTGTACGTGGGCTGCTCGAGGGTTGGAAAACCAAGCAATCTTTATGTCTTGGCACAAGTAAGAAAACCAGAAATGTTGTATACCAGAGGTTTGAGAAATTGACAATTGACAAAACGTCATGTAGGAAATGTACTGTGATATTGCTCCTAAAATATACATGTTCTTTTCATCATATATTTGTCTTATTCTTATTCAACCCGGGCGAAGCCGGGTACCTCAGCTAGTATATATATACATATATATAGAGGGGAGGGGGGAGGGGGGGGCTTCACCCGGGTTGAATAAGAATAATACAAACAAGTACACATACATTCAAGTACACCGCCCCCATGCCAAATAATTAAATATCCTACAGAGCGGCATAGCCGGGGCGCCTCAGGCGCCCGCAATACCGCAGTGCAGCTCATTGAGGCTGCATTGGGAGGGAGAGGTGTACACTAATTGATTGATTAATTGTATAATTAAAATCAATAAAAGATTATCACAAAATATTTTCATAATCAATTGGCTAATAGCATAACTAAACCACTAGTGCTTCATCCGAAGATGTCTTTCAGAAATTTAATTAAATAAGTCATTAATAAAAAATTAAATAATTAATTGATTACTCAATAAATAATTAATCGCTTAATCAATAAATAATTAATCGATTAAATGATTAATCAATAAATCAAAATATCCTTGATAGCCACATCACTTGGTCACTCATGTCCAAATATTAGCTTCCCAGCTCAAAAGGTGCCTGAGATATTGGCCAAATGAGAAAGAAAATAAATAAATGATTAATAATGAAAATAAATAAATAATCATTAAAAAATTAAATTATTAATCAATTTGGTCAGAGAACACATAAAATACCACTATTTCATCAGAATCTGTAACTTAAAAAAAAAAAAAATTTTGTCATTAATCGAATAATTAAATAATTAATCGATTAATTGATTAATTAATAAATCAAAAATATCCTTTGCAGCCAAATCACCTGGTCATGGCATGTCCAAATGTCAGCTTCCTAACTCAAAAGGTGCCTGAGTTAATGGCCAGAAGAGAAAGGAAATTTGATTAATTAAATAAGTACTTAATTAATCGCTAATAATTAATAACTCCTCAATTTATTGATTAATCAAAAAAAAAAAACGTTTTTGACAAAAGGACTTGCTCACTATTGTGCCGAAATTCAGCTTCCTGGCTCAAAGGATGGCTGAGATATCGCCCGGACAACACCCCCAGCTCTCTCTGTGCTCTGTCCCCCAAATTATTACTACAGGTCGCACAAGATCTGCCAGCACCCTCTGATGGTTAAACTGCCGAAATCTCGGCTCTCCGCTCACCTTCACTCTTTCATTCCTCTTTTCTCCCGCCTTCTGGAACAAACTCCCCTCACTCCCTTCAATCCCACTCCTCCCTCCAGGTCTTTAAAACAGCTGTTCACCACCCTCTCTTATCTTCCCCCATCCAAAACCTTGATCTTTTCTACCCCCGCTAATTCACCCCAGATCCACCTTGTTGAAATTCCAACTTCTTTCCTGGAAGTCCTGGCAGTGTCCATATGTTTTATACCTCTCCCACTGCCCCCTTCCACGCCCCCCCCCCCCCCCCCCAAAGCCCTCGCCCTCTCTCAGATCTCTCGATGTCTCCATGTCTCTCGGTCCCTGCTCTCAAATGTTGTGTTTGTGTCCTTCCCCTCTCTCCCCATCTTGTCTACCGCTCCCTATGTTATATGTTTTATGTGTCGGTTTGTCTTTCTGTGTGATTAATGTTCGCTCTTTCACGAGCCTCGATATTGTATACAAAAAAAAAAAAAAAAAAAAAAAAAAAAAAAACAAGAAAGAAAGAAAGAAAACAAGAAAGAAAACAAACAACAAAGAAAGAAACCAGAGTGAAAACTGAGTACTCTCTGTCAGCGTGCGTCACTGCCGAGCCCCCTTTGGTCCCCGGCAATGACGATTTGCAATGCCTGGAGATGGCATAGGAAAGGAGCGGTGTACAATATATGATGAAAAGAACATGTATATTTTAGAGCAATATCACAGTGCATTTCCGACATGACGTTTTGTAAATTTTCAATTTCTCAAAACCTCTTGGTATACAACATTTCTGGTTTTCTTACTTGGTGCCAAGACATAAAGATTGCTTGGTTTTCCAACCCTCGAGCAGCCCACGTACAGCTGGCCATGGGAAGTACCCGGCATTGCCAGGCGGGGGAAGGGAGGGGAGGAGGAAGGGGAGGGCAGGGGAACGGGGGGGGAGGGGAGGAGAGGGTGGGGAGGGGAGAAGAGGGGGGGAGGGGAGAAGAGGGGGGGAGGGGAGAAGAGGAGGGAGGGGGAGGAGTAGAGGAGAGGAGGGAGGGGAGGAGGAGAGGGGAGGGGAGGAGGAGAGGGGAGGGGAGGGGGGGGGGAGGGGGGAGGTGGGGGGGAGGGGAGGGGTGAGGGGAGGTGAGGGGGGAGGGGAGGGGAACAGGGGGGGAGGGGAGGAGAGGGTGGGGAGGGAGAAGAGGGGGGGAGGTGAGAAGAGGGGGGGGGGAGGGGAGAGAAGAGGAGGGAGGAGGAGGAGGAGAGGGGAGGGGAGGGGGAGGGGGGGGAACGGCTAGCTTGGCAAGCGATAGCAGGATTTTTACTTTTATTTTTACTTCAATGAGGGCTATATATATAGCCCGTGCTTGGAGCCTTCAAGTTCAACATAAAAATTTTTAATGAAAAATAATGCAGATGTATAACAATCCACCAATGCAAGTTCAGAAATGAATGCAGATCCTTTACTTTGCGATACAAACGCAATTCCCGCCATTTCCACTCACGATCGAGGCCCTCCACAGTCGGCTTCTATCAGTTCGGCCGCGCCTCTTCTTCCTCCTACAACTTCGTCTCACTTCTTTCACTCAAAATGTACGAAATTCTGCCGCATGAAATTATGTAGAGGCCTCGTCGGGGGGATATAAGGTACATAAAGAAGGCGTTGTAACAGAAGATTCAAAATAAAGTG
>NC_136263.1:41278348-41460848 GCF_964187855.1 Myxine glutinosa
AACCCAGACATGGGCCCACTCACGCACGCAGGGAAAAGGAGGAAGGACAGTTCGCGCTCCAAATGCGCCTTGACGCCGTTCACTCCCGGACAGCTCGCCGGGCGTGGCCCTCCGATGTTCATGGCACGTATACTGGGAGCGCAGGCAGGGAGATCGGGCATCTGTGGCCCGGAATGGATCGTCTCCACAAACGCGATTAACACAGCCGCAGAGCGCAGGGCACAGGGAGGGTTCATGTGCAGAGGGGAGGCTTATAACAAGCAAGGGACTTCACTCCTGCTGCGACAATGTCTCTTTCTCACTGCTCAATCACCATGAACCAACCACGAACCAACTCTCTTCCGGGGCGACTGACTGACTCTCGGGGCGACTCACCGACTCTTTCTCGCTCTCACTCATGGGTCACCGGGGCAGGGTTTTATATAGCCTTCTCCCAGCCTTACTCGAATGTTCCAAGCCCCTCCTCTCGCTGCCGTTGTGAGCCACTCCCCTTGAGCTCCGATTGGCTGCTCGCTGCTTACTGGCCACTCCCCTGCGGCTCCTCCCTTCGGCCTTGCCAGACTTGTTCCAGGCCTACCACGTGGCATTCCAGCCCAAAAGAACACCTAACTCACTGGCCTGCTCAATGCAAACTAACACAGGAAAGGAGACTATGCTTACATTTAATAAGAAATAACTGAACTAAAGTGAGGCTACATGTTGTGGTGCAACTACCTATGAGGGGGGGTCATCCTTTATTCACAAAACCGCAACACTACCCCCCTCTCTCACCACACGCGTCCCGAGTCGACCCCAACAATGGAACGACCGGTAGAGCCTGGCATGCAAATTTAACCTTACTTTTAAATGTGACACATAGGTGTAATCCCTCTAGCATTTATTCTGACCCATGTGTGCGACATTTTTAGCACTAGATATGTCCCCCTATTGCGTTGAGCAGCTACTCTAACAGATTCACACCCACAACTACCCAAGTATTTCCGGAATTTCAAACTAAACACATAGCCGGTGGGCACATTCTTATATTTACAAGCACGGGACTTAAACTTTATTTACAATTCTATGACCCAAGACCTGGACTTTGGAAAGAATTGGAGGAGAGAAAAACACAACACACTCATAAATGGCACTTGCTGCTTGCATCTTGCATCTTGCGTCTTCTGTGTGCGGCTAACAAAACCGGCTGGCCCTGACCGGCATACAGGCCATTTGAAGCATCAGGGCCATCTAATCTTCCACATCTTCTTCATACCTGGCACACAATAGTAAACAATGCACACACTTTCTTTTTATTTTTCATTGCCAAGCAGGGCCACTCCCATGTGGTCCAACTGCGTGGCATCAGTGCCACTCAACAAGTGGTCCGAAGGTGCAAGATGATTTTGCAGCAGGATGCTGCACAGCAGAGGTGCAAGGCCACAAGGCTTGTGGTCCAGTAGTGTGACAAGAGTGCAGCAAAATGAGTTTGGCAGCAGAGTGCTGCACAGGTCGGCTGCACAGGTGTAGCAAGGGTGCAGCAAGGTGGGTCCGGCAGCGAAGTGCCACACAGTTCGGCTGCATAGGTGGAACAGTGCAGAATGGATGCTGCACTGGTGTGACGGTGCTGCACAGTTCGGCATCCAAAATGGTCCTGGGGTGGGGAGGGGAGACGAAGCGCAACAAGCAAATGGAAAGGACACAGTGGCACACAAAAAACAAGGTGACCAGGCACCACCATGCCTAGTGCGGTGTGAGGGACGCGGTAGAGCGAGCAGAGCAAACTCGTCCCTAGCCATCCGTACCCCCCACTGTTGGCTACACTACCCTAGCCCCCATTGTACTTACAATCCGTCTCTATGTCTTGTCTCCCATATCCCCCTCTATACCAAATTCATCCCCAAGTCCCTCCCAGGAAGGAAAGGATGGAACACAACAATGTCTCACCCACGTCATGGTGCGTCTTACTCCCAAACGGCTTACAGAGCCTTACGGTGTGAAGCTCGTCCTCCTCGGAGAATGGCTGTGGATGGTGCGAAGGGATCTCATATTTACACTTTTAAACTACCCGGGGTCGTACCTTGCCAATCGGCCTCTTTAAACTATGTGGTTCTAAGAACCCGAATTCCCATTGCCCACACTGTGGTGCCCTCCGAATTTGGGTCTCACCCCACAAATTTTCACACTGTGCCCTCACACAATTTCGGGGCTGGTTCGTGTGGCTCCACCAGCAGGTCTACCTACCTGCGCACCTCCGGCCACTGAAGCCGCCTCCCGAGCATGCCTGCTCCCACGACTACCTAACTGGGGAAGGCCCTCCCTGGCACTTACCCCCTCTATGCCCACCTTGGCATCGGGCAACCCGGGTCCTCTCCTGGGTTCCTCGGGCCCCACTCACAACTAACCTAACTGGCTCCCAGAGCCTACCTGCGGCCTCACCTGGCCGACAAACTACCAGTGGGGGAGTGCCTCAATAACTACACGCACCAATTAAGCCACATGCCCAGCCATGTCACTGACTCATGCACCCTACAAAGCACTTCTTTTCACTACCCGCACCACAGCTGTCAATATCCACGTAATTTACCTAAGCCCTCTACCTGGCTTTACACTACCCCCCCCCCCCCGGGCTTTCGGGAATGGGTTCCACTCCCCCCATTCACTCCTTCGCACCATGCACTCCACACCAATCATTCCACACCATTTATCCTGCGCACCATGCAATTCAATTCACACCTCTACACACGATTACACAATTCCAGTTGTCTCAACACAATTCCTCAACCACACAGCATCATCTATCTAGCTAATTTCCCCTACTCTCGTGCTTCCCTCGTCGTCCCTTTAAACTACCTTTATTATCCTTTATTATCCTTTATTACCTACACCCTTTATTATCATCCACCTAAACTCTCTACGTCCCCTCTATAGTTCAGGTGTCACTACTTAAATCTCAGTATCTACTGTCTTCTAAATTCCTAACATTACCCTAGCCCTCCCTCGGCTAGCTTTGGTGCCCCATGGAAGCAACCATTGCTGGCCCCTCCATGGGCCTAACATTGCCATCCCCCTAAACTAATGCTCATGCCCCCCCCCCCCCCCAGTGTGAGGAATGGTGACACTAGGCCCAGGTGCCGGGCTGCATCCCTGCGCGGGACATCGTGGTCCCACGCACGATGACCCAGCCGGCCACGGTCGGAGCACCGCACCCGACAAGGTGTGTGACTCCGGAAACTCCTCCCTCCCCTTGAACCCGGCCGATCACCCTTGCCGCCATATGGCACCAACCATACAGTGCGGGGGTTGGAGGCACGAATCATGCACGCCGGTCCTCGTGAGACCGATGCGGCACTGATCCCCTCCGGTCCCTGCAGCACACAACTCACCGGGGGCTCGCGTATGCTTCCCGTCCCGCTAGGCGCTACCCTGGTCGGTGTCGATGCTTGAGCCGCATCCTCACACCTCGCGACCCACTCTACACTCGCACACCCAGGCGCACACGCGCCCCCCACACACTCCGCTACCGCACACTCTGACGCAAACTCTTCCCACACACACTCCGGTGTGCATTCTCCCTCACACTCCGGTATCGCACACTCCAGTGCACACTCTTCCCACACACACTCCGGTGTGAATTCTCCCTCACACTCCACTACAGTCGCACACCTCGGTGCACACTTTGCTTCGACACCCTCGACAATCGCACACTCTTTTTCCACACCCCCAGGTGCGCACTCCCGCTCATACCCCGTAACACACTCTTGCTCCACGCGCTCCGTACCACTCTCCCTCGTACACCGCACAATGGGCCTTCCGCGAACGCCCGGGTCTCGCTTCTCTCCCAAGCGCGCCGAGCACCCGTTCGCGCCAAACACATTCGCGCCATTTTCACTCACCTCGGGGCCCTCCTTCTCCGCCAGCACCTGCAAACTTTTTATTGGGTTAGCAAGCCCGGCATCATGGTGCAAACATGAACTTTGTGCGGATTCTATCACCTCCTCCCGTGATTTGCTCCCCTTCTCTTCTGTCTCTTCAACCCCAATCATTACTTCTTTTTCCTGGGTTGTCTCCTCTAACTCGACGATCGTCGGCACCCCCAAAATTTCGTCTTCCAATTCGACATTCCTCGGCACCCCCCAAATTTTCGTTCCCAATTCGACGATCGTCAGCTCCTCTACACCCCGCGTCGCTACTCCCATGGCCCCAGTCAACTTGGCTGTCCTTCGCTCAAGCTCGCTCTCCGCGCGCTCCCCGTATCACTTCACCCCGTCGCGTACCACCGTGACCTTCCCGCTCAACCTGCGCCCAATGTCCTCCCCCATTTTTTTAATGTCCCTCTTTGATGCTGCCCTCATCTTTTCCATGTCACACCTGGACTCCTCCCTCAATTTTTCCATGTTACTGGTGGATTTGTCCCCCTGGGCATCCATTTTTTTATTCAGTTCACCCTTCATTTCTTCCATATCCCAGGTTGATTTGTCCCCCATTTCTTTTATTTCCCGGGTGGATTTCTCACTCATCTTTTCCATATTTGTCATCATTTGCGACATAAGAAGTAGGCCTCAAGCTGAGGTCTGAAATAGTGCCAAAAAAAATGAGTTTCGTTCCGAACTCGTGGGACTACGATTTCTATGCATTTTTTTATTGTATATAACATGCCTGACCTTGTGTTAAAAGTTTAACTCTGAAATCCTGCCAGTTTCCGTGAACGACCATGTCAAACTAGGTCATGTAGAGTCAAAAAGGAGGATTTTTAGCTCCGGTGCTGACTTTGCGGCGTGGTATCTCCGTCAGTACATATAATTCAGCCTAGGAATTTATGCTCGGCACAGACATCCCATGGTTCTGTGGCCCTGCCAGTTTTGAAGGCTCTTACTTACGCACGCATCATACAGCGGAAATGTAAAAAATGTACTTTTGTCGTACGTACCTACTGTAAAATTCAATGAATTTCTCCGAAATTAACCCAAAATATTTTCGAAACCATCAGAGATATCCTCTCGAAAATGGGTAAGCTTGGCATATGGAAGGGATACTGCTTATTGACGACGTTTCGTGGTTGTCTGGAAAACAACGGATGAAGGGGGCGACACTAAAAATGCCCCCAGATGCATATGGGGACCGCATGATGACAAGGGATAGCATAGTGACTGTAGAGTAGGGAAGCTTGGTATTATGGTCGGCGGTAAGAATCCGATGAATACATGATAATCCATTGATACAATAAGTATCAATCCACTATATAATAATAGTGTAAGGACTCGACTTTGTTATCCCTTTTACGCCGCACCCAGTGACCCCATGCCCACGGCACTAATGCATTTTCCATCGACGAACCGCGCTCTTTGTTTATCACGTACAGCCATACTCGAAAAATCTGAATTCGCCGACTTTGGGACCCAAAAGCATCCGATTATCGGCCGATACGACGCCATCTTACGACACCATCGTATTGGCGTCTGCTGGGCGAAGGCGATGGTCAAATGGTCTTTATCGTCATTTTAATAAAGTTAAATGGAGTTGTGGCGGACACAAAAGCCCACTGGCGTGGTGACATCATTCCGCGCACCAAGTGGGCGGTGGCCACGCCCGAGGGGTAGGCGTGGCCTCATGATATACACCGGGCGCCCAGCCCAGAGCGGTACAGTGTTACAGTGAGCTCTTACAATAAAGACGTTTATATGTTACCGCTTGTCCGCTTCCTCCTTGCTCACAAGCAGCGCGCGTAACGCCACGCTTTACTGGTGACCCTCGACGTTGGATCTGCCGGAGCGATCCTTCCACACGCGACGCCATCGCCATGGCCGACTTCGTCAAACTTCCGGAATTTTGGGAGGCTCAGGCCGAAGTCTGGTTCGTCCAGGCCGAAGCCCAATTTCAGCTTCGGCGCCTCACCGGCGATGACATGCGCTATTGCCACGTCGTCGCCTCCCTCGGGCCCAGCACGGCCGCTCGAGTTGTGTCCGTCCTTCGCCACCCACCGGACGGCCACAAGTACGAGGCACTCAAGCGGCTACTCCTAGCCACGTTCGGCCTCACGGACAACGCACGGGCCGACCGCCTCCTGGATCTCCCCGAGCTCGGTGAGACGCGCCCGTCGGTCCGAATGGACCATATGCTGTCACTGTTGGGCGACGAAGCCCCCGGTTCGCTATTCCGGGCGCTTTTCCGGCGCCAACTTCCAGCGCAGGTTCGCCTCGCGTTGGCCGGGACCGAGCTAACGGAACCCCGAGCATTGGCAGCCGAGGCGGACAGGTACTTCGCCGCTTCGGACACGCGGGCGAGCGTCGGCGTGGCCGTCACGGCCCTCGACGCTGATGTTCAGCAGCATGTTCCACAGCATCAGCTTCTACAGCATACGCAGCATGCTGATACGCACCTCGTGAACGCCGCCACGCCCCGCCCACCGCCGCGGCGAAAACCGCCACCACGGGGAAACCTGCCAACTCCACCGGCCTGGCGGAGCCAGCCGCGCTCCTCCAGCTCCACCACCTGGTGCTGGTTCCACGCCAAGTTCGGCCACGAAGCTCGGCGGTGTCATCCGCCGTGCTCCTTCAACGGGGCGGGAAACGCCCGGGCCGGCGCTCAATAGTGGCGATGAGCGCCGGCCGTTCGAGCAGCCTGCTGTTCATAACGGACACCTTCTCCGGGCGCCGTTACCTGTGCGACACGGGAGCGCAGGTGAGTGTCATTCCCGCCGGCACGTCAGACAAGCACGCCGCGGGTGGGGGCCCCGCGCTGCTTGCCGCGAACGGGACGCCCATCCGTATGTACGGAAAACGCTGCCTCTCTCTGCGGTTTGGAGGGCAGGTTTTCCGATGGACGTTCGTCACCGCCGACGTGCCCATGGCACTGCTTGGCGCGGACTTCCTGTGCGCTAATGGGCTCCTGGTCGAGGTCAAGCGCAGACGTCTTGTCCAGGCCGAGACGTTCAGCTCGCTCGCTTGTGCGTTGCCCAGCTCAACGAGCGGCTTGCCAAGCGGCTTGCCGAACGGTTCGGTTCTGGCCACATTGGTCTGTATGCTTCCGGCAGCGGACGCATTCACCCGCCTCCTCGCCGGCTTCCCGGCCCTCACGCGGCCCACCTTCTCGGCGGGGGCCGTCAAGCACGGGGTGGCCCATCACATCCCCACCGTCGGGCCACCGGTCTACGCCCGGGCACGCCGCCTCGAGCCGATGAAGCTGGCGGTGGCAAAAGCGGGGTTCGCTACCGTGGAGCGACTCGGCATCGTTCGGCGCTCAGAGAGCGCTTGGGCGTCGCCGCTGCACATCGTGCCAAAGCCCGGCGGGGGATGGCGACCGTGCGGGGACTATCGCCGTCTCAATGACGCCACGACTCCCGACCGCTACCCCGTCCCCCACATTCAGGACTTTTCCGCCCGTTTGGCGGGCAGGTCCTTCTTCTCAAAGGTGGACCTCATACGCGGCTACCATCAGGTCCCCGTCAGGCCGGAGGATGTTCCGAAGACGGCGGTCATCACGCCATTCGGACTCTTCGAGTTCCTGCGCATGCCCTTCGGTCTGAAGAATGCGGCTCAGGCGTTCCAGCGACTGATGGACAGCGTCCTGCGCGACTTGGATTTTGTCTACGTCTACCTGGACGAAAGCCTCGTCGCCAGCGCGTCCCGCGAAGAGCACCTACGCCACCTCCGCACACTCTTCGAACGCCTGGGCCAGCATGGCCTGATTGTGAACCCCGCAAAGTGCCGGTTCGGCGCCGCCACAATCGATTTTCTGGGGCACCGTGTCACCAGGCACAGAGCCGTCCCCCTGCCGGCCAAGGTGGAGGCGGTGAAGGGGTTTCCGCGCCCCCGCACGATCAGAGGGCTGCAGGAGTTCCTGGGCATGGTGAACTTTTACCATCGGTTCCTGCCCCGTATCGCCCAGCTCCTGCGCCCCCTGCACGAAGCTCTCCGAGGTAAGCCGGGCAAAGGCGACGTTACCTGGACCGAGCAGATGGACACGGCGTTCACGGGCACGAAGCTCGCCTTGGCTAACGCCACCATCCTCACGCACCCGGCGCCCGATGCACCGATCGCCCTCACCACCGATGCCTCGGACTACGCGGTGGGCGCGGTGCACGAGCAATGGGTGCGTGGAGCTTGGCAACCGCTGGCGTCCTTTAGCCGGCAGCTTCGCCCGCCCGAACGCCGTTACAGTACCTTTGACCGCGAGTTGCTTGGACTTCACTTGGCGGTCAGGCACTTCCGCCATCTGCTCGAGGGCCGTGCGTTCACTGCCTTCGTCGAACACAAGCCGCTGATCTTCGCGATGGGCAAGGTCACCGAGCCGTGGTCGGCCCGGCAGCAGCGTCACCTCTCGGCCGTGTCCGAGTACACGACGGACATCCAGCACGTCGCGGGGAAGGACAACCCGGTGGCGGATTGCCTTTCCCGGGCCGTCGCCCACGCAGTCCACCTCGGCATCGACTATGCCCGGATGGCAGCGGACCAGGCCGCTGACCCCGACGTCCAGGCCTTGCGGACCGCCGTCACGGGCCTCCGCGTCACCGAGGTGCCGTTCGACGGTGCGGGCGCGGCCCTCTTGTGCGACGTCTCCCTCGGGCGTCCTCGCCCCATCGTGCCCGCGGGCTGGCAGCGCCAGGTGTTTGACGCCATCCACGGCCTGTCCCACCCGGGCGCGAGGGCCTCCCAAAGGCTGATCGCCGACAAGTTCGTCTGGCATGGCCTCCGGAAGGCCGTCCGCGGCTGGGCCAGGACGTGCCTCGCGTGCCAGCGCGCCAAGGTGCACCGGCACACCCAGGCCCCGTTGGCCCCGTTCACGGTGCCGGAACGCCGGTTTGACCACGTCCACGTGGACCTGGTGGGACCTCTGCCCCCCTCGCGGGGTTTCACCTACGTCCTCACCATGGTGGACCGCACCACCCGGTGGCCGGAGGCCGTGCCCTTGGCGTCGACAACGGCGGCCGATGTCGCGCAGGCTTTCATCGCCACCTGGGTCGCCCGGTTCGGCGCCCCCTCAGACATCTCATCCGACCGCGGCCCCCAGTTCACCTCGGAGCTCTGGGGGGCGGTTGTGCAGGGGCTCGGGGTCCGGCTGCACCGAACCACGGCCTACCACCCCCAGGCTAACGGCCTGTGTGAGTGATTTCACCGCTCATTGAAGGCCACGCTCCGGGCCACCCTCCGCGACGGCGGCTGGGTCGACAGGCTCCCCTGGGTCCTGCTGGGCCTCCGGACGGCACCCAAGGAGGACCTGCGCGCATCCGCGGCGGAGTTGGTCTTGGGGCAACCGCTGCGGGTGCCGGGCGAGTTCCTCCCCGACTCCACGGCACCATGGTCCGCGGCACAGCAGCACTCCGCTCTGCAAGAGACCGCCCAGAGGTTCGCCCCGGTGCCAACGGCATGCCACGGGCACCCACCGACGCACGTCGCCCCGGAGCTTCGCACGGCGGAGTACGTCTTCGTCCGCCACGATGCCCATCGGACACCACTGCGGCCCCCGTACGACGGGCCTTTCCGCGTGCTGGAGACCGGGGCGAAGCACTTCACCCTGGACATCGGCGGTACTCCTGACCGCGTTTCGGTAGACCGCCTCAAGCCGGCCCACCTCGATGTGGACCATCCACCGCCAGTGGCCCGACCCCCACGTCGGGGCCGCCCTCCTGCGGGCGGGCGGACCCCCGGACCTCCTGCGGGCGGACCCCCGGCACCGCCCAGCCCCGCCGCCACGCCGCCCCCCGGTCCTGCACCCATCCCAGGGGCAGCCAGGGGCATCCCACCTGGCATCCCTGCACCCCGGACGCCGCCGATCGCCAGGGGGCGCTTCGGCCGGGTCATTCGTCTGCCCCGCAAACTGGCCCTCCAGGTGCGCGGGAATTCTGGGGGGGCACGTGTGGCGGACACAAAAGCCCACTGGCGTGGTGACATCATTCCGCGCACCAAGTGGGCGGTGGCCACGCCCGAGGGGTAGGCGTGGCCTCATGATATACACCGGGCGCCCAGCCCGGCGGTACAGTGTTACAGTGAGCTCTTACAATAAAGACGTTTATATGTTACCGCTTGTCCGCTTCCTCCTTGCTCACAAGCAGCGCGCGTAACGCCGCGCTTTAGAGTAACGTTTTGGAAACGTTTTTTGAAGTTTGAAGTTTTTTCGAATCGAAGTGAAGAAGTTTTTGAAGTTTTGATTTTGGAAACGTTAAATGGAGAAACAGTTTCACAGGAAGAGAATGCGATGAAGAAGAATCCATCTTTATTTTATTTTTTTGAACCACAAAAGATTGAAGCTCAACGAAGTCAAGAATGTGAAACTACGTGAATGTAATAAAATAACAAGTACAAAAAGTTTTAATTAAAACAAAAGCCGCGTCGATGTTACACAATGCCTAGATGCAGCTGTGCCTATAACGTCGATGTTATAAGCACAGGATATTCCTATTGATTCGATTACTTGATGTTATTTTTGTGCAAAGTGAAAATATATCTCGGCAATTTCCCGTGTGTGGCGACGAATTTTTAATATATCTCGGCATTTTCCCGTCTGTTATTTCAGGCGGTGTATGACTGACCATGCCGCGATTGAAAAAAATATATATCTCGGCAATTTCCCGTGTGTGGCGACACGTGAACGAAGCTATGCTCCTCTCTCCACATTATTGTGACGACGTATAAATTAAATATTTCATCGTGACGATTGTCATCAAATGGACGAATTTTTAATATATCTCGGCATTTTCCCGTCTGTTATTTCAGGCGGTGTATGACTAACCAGGCCGCGATGTAAAAACAAAATATATCTCGGCAATTTCCCGTATGTGGCGACACGTGAACGAAGCTATGCTCCTCTCTCCACATTATTGTGACGACGTATAAATTAAATATTTCATCGTGACGATTGTCATCAAATGGACGAATTTTTAATATATCTCGGCATTTTCCCGTCTGTTATTTCGGGCGGTGTATGACTGAGCATGCCGCGATTTAAACAAAATATATATATCTCGGCATTTTCCCGTCTGTTATTTCGGGCGGTGTATGACTGAGCATTCCGCGATTTAAAAAATATATATGTCAATGGACTTGAAGTTACAGGCCTTTGAGAATTCATTTAGTTCTATAAAGGGCAACTTTCATCGCATTTTCTTCCCGTTTTTTTTCAACCGAGTCTAAAACTATGTTGGCGACTGTGAAAAATGAAATGATATATCGAATTTGATTTGAAAGAAAACTGTGTGAGAGGAAGACACCACGGGCCTACAAAACAGGCCTCAAAGCTATGCGAGTTAATAAAATGGTGGATATTTGTTTATATGAAGGCTCTCCCAGAATGGGTGGAGCTATGGTTCCCAGAATGGGTGGAGCTTTGAGGTTTTGTCTTCTCTGCAAGAACAACAACAAGAAGAAGAAGAAGAAGAAGACGTGGTAACAACAACAACAGCAGAGTGCACTCTATGAGCAGCGTCTGCGACGCGGCTAAAAATGTACATAAACGACACAGTTCTATGAAACAGTTTCACAGGAAGAGAATGCGATGCAATGCGATGAAGAAGAATCCATCTGTTCCGCCATTTGTGCCGGTGTCATCGATGGCGGTGTACGCTAACCTCATCAGGTGGGTTTACCATAATTTCTTCCATATAATTATACTGTGATAACAACGAAGTGAAACCGATCAGCAGCCCATCAGTATCTGCTCTATTCACGGTGCTTAAGTTAATCCTTCAAATAATTTAAAAACAACCCAACGTTGACAAAGCATGGCATACGAGGCCCGTTCAAAAAGTTCACGGAACGACGTACTCTCAAAGGTCTGAGGCCAAAATGTTTGTTTTTTTCCCCCCTTACACAACGGAAACAACAACTGGATAGGTAGGGCCGAGGCCTACGCTTACGTTTCGCTCCTGCATCTGCCACCGTTCATGATTATCAAAGTAGGCTTTACCCTGTTCACGATAAGGTAGAAATCAGTGAGGTGTATACGAAGAGATAAAAGGATGGCATTGACTTCGAGACGGTACGTGATAGTTGGCTGCGGCTGGCTGATGCCACGTTTTTTTTTCTTCCTAAGTGCCATGGATGCTGATGGACATAATAAAGGTATCGGCTGATCTCTCATCGTAATATTACCCGATGGAAATGAACTGTTTCTTTGTTTGTCATTTCCTGTGCAATAATGTCAAATTGATAAGTCAGACATCCTTTTCTATTGACAGCTGCACTCCTTTTCAATGGCATCATCTATTGATATGCATGTTCTTCTTTCATATAATTTTACACATGCACAATCAGTATTTCAACTCTTGCAGACATTGGAAAGGAAGTTGACTCACAGGCCAACTCTCTGGCTCAATCACAGGCCGACGCACAAGCGATGTAATTGTGAGTAGCATTTTTGCACAAGTGAAAATTGAAAATACACGTTTTTGGTATGTGGCTATGTTATTTAGTGTTTGTTTTGTCTCTAACAATATAAAATACAAAGTCAGGAGGTGACACTTTATACACAGTGTAAGTTGGATTCTACAAAGTGTCGCCTTTTTCTTGATTTTGTTCACACAAATCCAACCCACACCATATAGTCTCATAAAAAATGGCCAGAGTGGTGCTATGCCGATTCCTATTACGAATCCATTCATTTTTCAAAAGTATATCGTAGCGTTGTCATTTAAGTAGATTGCAATAAATACGTTGTTCATATACGCACTCTTCATTCTCATCTTTCTTCCTAACTCTTACTCGGACAAGCAAATCCCCTATGCCATCCATATTGGTACACTCTACCCATACACCACATCCTCCCTTCCGTGGATGTTCCACGGGTTTCGGCTAGTAGATAATAATAAGGCACACACCTGAAGTAAATCGCATGATAGTTTATTCACCGTCGTGTCAATACGCAAAGATGCAGGCTTCGATGTATGCGAAAATTCTGAATGTCCACGGGCTCAAGTCGCACAAATCTTCTTAAAATTTCAAGGCAATCGGATGAAAATTGAGGATTTTAGAAATTCGACAAAGTTGGTGAACTTTGGCCTATGTTGACCTATTGACCTTTTGATCCCAAAAACAATAAGCTTCTTGCTTTTGACCAACTCTACCATTTGGTGAAATTTCGTGAAGATCGGTTGAAAATTGTGACCTGTAGGCGCCTGACAGACACAGACAGACAGACAGACAGACAGACAGAATAATGCAATCAAGCAATATACTTGAAAAATCTCAGGTAGAATTAATCAGCAATTATTTAGCTCAGGTAGAACAGCAAGGAGATCGTGAGCATTTTATTATTAAAATTAGTATACAGTGCACGTTTTTATGCCTCCGCAGGACGGTTGTCGGTCCGTACCAGACTTTCGTTTCCAGAATAACCGCTTATGAGATTGGCTTATTGGTATGAACTGTAATAATTGGTATGATAACAAAATTGGTATGAACTGTAATGCAAAGATGAACTGGTTCGATTTTGGGTTGAAAAGGTCAAAGGGACCATGGTCATGTGACCTTTAATTTAAAATCTTGGTTACCACAACTTGTGGACGAGAGAAGGGATTTCAATCAAACTTGACAGTAAATATCGCGGATGCTTCTTCATGGTGGTCGAACGCTTCCCCCTCCTCTCCCCAATGCAATTCGGGGCAAAATCTACCCCATTCTGTCCTGCTGCATGGATTCGTCAGGTCAGCGCTTTATTAGGGTCAGAGTGCCGATTGGTCCCCATGGACCGTCCCTTTCCCTCTTGTCCCTGTTTCTCTCTTTCTCCAACTCTGACGTGGCCCTGACTTCGTGAAGGTGGGTCACACCATCCTAGATGTGGGGGATCTCTGGGTCGTTTCTGGGAGATCGATCCGCTGTCTTTGTGTCACGGGCTTGTTCGAGAGAACTGTCCGAAGTGATACAACAACAACCAAATTTGATACCACAATGGCCTGCTGTGCAAAGATGGACAGATTAAATTTTTGGGTGTAACAGGACATGTGCCCTTTGAAAATATTTTTGCAGATCATAACTCGAGTTTGAAACATCTGAGGTTTTACCTCTGTCATGTGACCTTTAATCGAGATCAAACGTAAACAGTGGATTGACCGAACGCAGGCGGACGCATATCCAATATCACCCACCGATGCAGACATTGCACAACAGAGCTCGTTTCGTCCCACCCTGCACAATAACTTGGGGTATAATTAGCAGTGTAGGTACATCCGAGACTCGTAGAGGTAGATCCTGGACTTGTGGAGGTCGATCCTGGACTCGTGGCGGTAGATTCTAGACTCGTGGACGTAGATCCTAGACTCGTGGAAGTAGATCCTAGACCCGTGGAGGTAGATCGTAGACTCGTGGAGGTGTTGGTGAACTCGACGTTGACCAGATGCTGGTGTCTGTTGGCAAGATTGTGACACTCACCGTCCAATTGCAGCCACGTCTGCAGGCATTCACGATATTTACTCCATCTAAGAGGCGTAAACGGCGAAGTTATGTCATTCACGACGTGTTCAAAGTGCATGAAGCACTTTAAACGCGATTTTCCCGAGGACATGACTAAACATTCAGCGCGACATGGGCGCCGCCATTTTGTATGTCATGTGACCCAAGCAAGTGTTCTGATAGGCCTAGATTCAACATCAGTGCCTTCGATGCAAGACAAAGTAGTGCGACATAAACGCGTGGAAAACTTTCTAACTGGCAGGATCTGATAGTTAAACTTTTTGTATGTGCTACAACTCGGCACGTACTCAGATTACCAGTGATTATTTTTTAGTCTCTCTGACCTCGGAACGGGATTGAACGATACATGGTGTCAGCTTGAGGCCTAAAGGCCCATATCTATTGGCACTACAGGCTCGGCTCCTGCCGCCACGTGCGAGGCGCCACCCTTTTCCTCCCCTGCTGCCGCACCCTCATCAACTTCCTCCACTACCAACTCCTCCTGTTGGTCCTGGGTCATTAATTCTTCCTCTACTACCCCCACCGGCATTTGACCGCCTTGGCCAGCCATCGTACGAATTTAATTTGGCTTTTAAAACTAAATTTCGTTCGCTCGTAATTTTGAGTGCGTGAAGCGCACTCTAGGTCCAATTATCCCACTCCTGACACCAATTTGTTGCGGATCTCTCGAAGCCCGTCAATGTACAGAGGGGGGTTAAACCCTTTTCCCCCTCGGGTCTTCTAGTCCACGAGGCCGAGTCGCCACTCCCGTAGCGAGCGTGGGAAAGGGTATCGGGTCGACTCCACACGTATCTTCGGTACTCACGCTGCCACGCAAACGGGGACTGGACCTCGCACAAGCCACGCTAATCGAATACGCCCGAGCGGTTTGCGTATCACGTGACTCGTGCCGTTACTTTTATTGAACCCGATTCAAGCGGTTTTTTTCATGTGATGCTAGGCCAATAAATGGAAAGGATGGGAACGGTCAGATAGAAGAAAGAACACAGGTTTATTTACAATGTTCAATGATCCGGATAAAGGGAAGGGACACAGAGCAGATGCTTAACAGTCATAACTTATCGCCCAGACACGGGGCCACTCACTCACACAGGGAAAAGGAGGAAGGACAGTTTTTTTGTTGTTTTTTTGTTTTTTTGTATACAGAATCGAGGCTCGTGAAAGAGCTAACATTTATCACAAAAACAAATCAAAGAGACAAACAAACAAAGTATATAAAAAGGGGAGCGGTAGACAAGATGGGGAGAGAAGGGGAAGCACATAAACACAACATTTGAGAGTAGGGACATTGGGAATGTGTGGGAGGGAGAGGGATTGGGGGAAGGCGGCATGGCAAGGGGGGGGGGGGGTGGGAGAAGTATAAACACAAGTACACCAAGGACTTCTAGGAAAGAAGTTGGTCTTTCAAAAAAGTGGATTTGGGGTGAAATTAGCAGGGGTAGAAAAGATCAAGGTTTTGGATGGGGGAAGATAAGAGATGGTGGTGAACAGCTGTTTTAAAGACCTGGAGGGAGGAGTGGGATTGAAGAGAGTGCGGGAGTTTGTTCCAGAGGCGGGAGAAAAGAGGAATGAAGGAGTGAAGGTGAGCAGAGAGTCTTGATTTTGGCAGTTTAACCATAAGAGGGTTGCAGGCAGATCTTGTGCGACCTGTAATAATAATAATAATAATAATAATAATAATAAAGGAGTCTTATATAGCCCCATCAAGCAGAGTAAACGACCCTCATGGCGCTTTACATTATCATGCGAACGCACACATACCACACACACATACACAAACATACACACACACAGACACACCTTCACTCTGGCCCTATTCCTCTCCCTCCCCATTCAAAACCCACAGATGTGTACTCCCCCTCCTCCTCCCCTCCCTCCCCCGCACATGTACACAGACATACTCTCGATCTCTGTCCCACCTCAAACCAAAGGGAAAACAGGACTTGGACTTTAAAAGACTTGTGAAACAGATAGGTTTTGAGGGAGGTTTTAAAGGCAGGAAGAGAGTCAACAAGTCGAACAGAGGAAGGCAAGTCATTCCAGAGCAGAGGTGCAGCAAAGGAAAATGATTTCTCGCCAAACGACTTGGTGCTGGTGCGCGGCGGCTCTAAGGTCATAGAGTCGTCGCTTGAACGAAGCCGTCGCCGAGGTTCATAGAGAGTGAGCAAATTGGAGAGATAGTGAGGTCCCGTTCCACACAATGATTTATAACATAGTGTGCAAATTTTGTATTGCACACGAGCAGAGACAGGCAGCCAGTGTAAAGATTCAAGAAGCGGAGTAACATGGTCAGACTTCTTCGCCTTACAGACAAGACGAGCGGCAGAGTTTTGAACCCTTTGTAACTTATCCAAGAGAAACTGAGGGCAGCCAGCATACAAAGAATTACAATTGTCTAGCTTTGAGAGGACAAGGGCACAGACCAGAGTTAGAGCAGCTTGAGGAGTAAGAAAGTGGCGAATGGATGCGATCTTTCGCAGCTGAAATATGCTGATTTGCAAGTTTGAAGTACTTGCTTGGAAAATGTCATGTTACAGTCGAAAACCACACCAAGGTTCTTGGCCGACGAAACAAAGTTTACATCGGTTTCACCAACATGAATAGTGGTAGGAAGTGAACATTGTAGAGGACATCTGTGCGATCTTACAATCATAGACTCTGTTTTAGCATCGTTTAGCTGAAGTTTGTTTTGGGTCATCCACGCCTTCACGTCGGCAATACAGCCTTCTAACACTTCAACAGTGGGCACGATTTGTTGAATCGTGCTTCCTTTGTACAGCTGATTGTCGTCCGCAAAGGCGTGGTAATCAACTGAATGTCTGGCAACAAGATCAAATAGAGGCTGAGTGTACAAAAGAAAGAGGATAGGTCCCAGGACTGAGCCCTGGGGAACGCCAAAGGAAAGCGAAGAAGGGGCTGATTTCTGGCCATTGACAACAACTGTTTGCACTCTATCAGTAAGATAGGACATCAGCCAAGAAAGGGGAGTACCAGTTTTACCAAATGTGATTTAAAGACGACGAATTAAGACACTATGGTCAATCGTGTCAAAGGTGGCAGACAAGTCCAAAAGAGCAAGAACGGAAACCTTACCACAGTCAGGAGAGGTCAGAGATCATTGGTTATTCTTAGGAGAGCGGTCTCGGTGCTATGGCCTGGTCTATATGCTGACTGGCGAGAATTGAAAAGATTATTTGAAACTAGATGGTCATTCATCTGTAATAGCACAATTCTTTCTGTGATCTTTGACAGGAAAGACAGGTTGGAGATAGGACGGTAATTTTTCATGTCGTTAAGGTCAAGGGTGGGCTTTTTAAGAAGTGGTTTAACAAGAGCTTGCTTAAAGAGAAGCGGAAATGAACCCGTAGTCAGAGAATCATTGATAACTGCAGTAATAAATGGGAGGAGGGTGTCCAAACACTCGATGAACAAATCGGTGGGAAGGGGGGTCAAGATCACATGTTTTGGTGTTTGGCTTGAGGATTGTACATTTGCAAATTTCCTCAGTAACAGGAGTAAACGAACTAAGAGGTCGTCCGTGTCCGTCCGTCCATCACCTGTAGGAATATTTGGGGGACAGAACCCAGAGAGAGCTGGAGGAGCAAGGCCGGAGAGGAGTCGGTAGAAGACAGAAAGACCACCAACCTGCCTGCAGTGAGTAAGTGAAAGGCCCTCGGAGGTAGCTTCATCACGGGAGATTCCAATGATTCTGAACGCTTTGGTTTCAACAGCGTGAAGACGAGCTAGGTGTGAGGCAGGAGCACCAGCCCAGAGGGGAGAGCAGTATTCCATTGAGCTGCGGATGAAAGCCTTGTATGTGGTGAGGAGCTCAGGTGTGCCAAGGAAGGACTTCGCACGACGGAGGATGCCCAGTCGGCGACTAGCTTTGGAGGCCAGATTTGAAATGTGGTTTTCCCAGGAAAGATCATGGCAGATAGTGAGCCCCTAAAGCTTGAGTGATAGAACTTCTTGGAGAGGATTATTCAGAAAGTGGGTGGGAGGGTTGTCCAGTCGGTCTTTTCAGAGAGACATCGTAAGAGAGTGAGATTTCTCAGGATTGAAAGACATGTTCCACTTGTTTGCCCAGTCAGTGATTTTGTCCAGGTCTGCAGAGAGTGAGGAGGCTGCAGACTGCCGATCTGAGGGATGAGGAATGGAGCGGCAGAGAGTGGAGTCATCAGCAAAGTGATAGAGAGGGTTTTCAAGAGAGTCGGAGAGATCATTTATGAAGACAAGAAAAAGCACAGGGCCCAGAACACTGCCTTGGGACCCGTGGGCTGATGCCGTCAGGTCCAGTTGCAGAATCAGAGTCGAGGGTTGACAGAAACTTTTCCACCTTGTCAGAAGGAAAGGACACAGAGTCCAGGAGCAGCTGGGTACGACTGGGTACGGTGGGTACAGAGAAGGATGGGTTTGGGACACAAGATTTAGAGGCAAACACAGAGTTGAGGCATTCAGCTTTTTCACGTGCGGAGTCAGCTGTGTGGCCATTTGAGGTGAGGGAGGGATTTTGATTTTTGATTTGATTTTGACAGATTTTGAGAAAGACTTTTATAAATTGATGAATAATGCGGTCTTTGGTAAGAATATGGAGAATGTAAGGAAAAGACAAAACATTAGACTTGCAACATCTTGGGAACAAGCATCAAAATTAATTAATAGACCGAGTTTTATTAGAGCTGAGGTCATTACTGAGAACTTTTGAGTTCGTGCTCCAAACGCGCCTTGACGCCGTTCACTCCCGGACAGCTCGCCGGGCGTGGCCCTCCGATGTTCACGGCACGTATACTGGGAGCGCAGGCAGGGAGATCGGGCGTCTGTGGCCCGGAATGGATCGTCTCCACAAACGCGATTAACACAGCCGCAGAGCTCAGGGCACAGGGAGGGTTCGTGTACAGAGGGGAGGCTTATAACAAGCAAGGGACTTCACTCCTGCTGCGACAATGTCTCTTTCTCACTGCTCAATCACCATGAACCAACCACGAACCAACTCTCTCCCGGGGCGACTGACTGACTCTCGGGGCGACTCACCGACTCTTTCTCGCTCTCACTCATGGGTCACCGGGTCAGGGTTTTATATAGCCTCTCCCCAGCCTTACTCGAATGTTCCAAGCCCCTCCTCTCGCTGCCGTTGTGAGCCACTCCCCTTGAGCTCCGATTGGCTGCTCGCTGCTTACCGGCCACTCCCCTACGGCTCCTCCCTTCGGCCTTGCCAGACTTCTTCCAGGCCTAGCATGTGGCATTCCAGCCCAAAAGAACACCTAACTCACTGGCCTGCTCAACGCAAACTAACACAGGAAAGGAGACTACGCTTACATTTAATAAGAAATAACTGAACGAAAGCGAGGCTACATGTTGTGGCGCAACTACCTACGAGGGGGGGTCATCCCTTATTCACAAAACCGCAACAATATATATATACATATACATATACATATACATATACATATGCATATATATATATTTGTATATATATAGGAAGGGCATCCGGCCATAAAAACATTGCCTCAAACAGGGAACCATGATTGTCATGGGGCCCGCAAGGCTAACCCCCACTCTAGCGGGGAAAATGGCCTTAAAACGATCATTCATTCATTCATATAGATATACTCTGTGTTGTGTTGTCCTGTGTTGTCAATGAACTACTTTCTCAAACTTTTGTGAAATCGTACCAAACTTCGGGTATGCACATATCTCTCCCGTCGGTATGTCCTAAGGCTATTTGTTTGAAAAAATTTCCAATTTTTATTTTTTGGGGGGAAATTTTTTTTTTCCAACTTCAATTGTTTAGAAAATGTGATATCACGTATATTACAAATACATTTGTGCAAAATAATTGTTTGAATTATGATTGGTTTAAACCATGACAAAAACGGCAATTCGGTACAGTCATTTATCTATATATCCACACATCTGGGCAGTGTCTGTGTTGTCACTTAACGACTCCCTCAAACTTTTGTTTCGGTGGTTGTGAAGTGTTTTTAATAACGTTGTGGTGGTTTTGAATCACGTGGTGGTGAGGTATTTTGAATTATGTGGTGGTGAGGTGTTTTTAAATCACATGGTGGTGAGGTGTTTTGAATTACGTGGTGGTGAGGTATTTATAATTACGTGGTGGTGAGGTGTTTTTAATTATGTGGTGATGAGGTGTTTTGAATTACTTGGTGGTGAGGTATTTTAAAATGACATGGTGGTGAGGTGTTTTTAATTTTGGGGTGGTGAGGTGTTTTTATTATGTGTTTTATGGCTGTCAGGTGTTTTTTATTTCGTGGTGGTGAGGTGTTTTTATTACGTGTTTTTACTACGTGGTTTATGGCTGTGAGGTGTTTTAAATTACTTGGTGGTGAGGTGTTTTGAATTACTTAGTGGTGAGGTGTTTTGAATTATGTGGTGGTGAGGTGTTTTTAATTTTGTAATACTCAGTTCCAGAAAGAGGATAATAAGCTTGTTACAACACGTCAGGTGGGTCGACGACAACCGTTGACTACCTGATGGTGCGTAGGCGAGATAGGGGGCACCTCCGAGACACAAAGGTGATCCCGGGGGAGGAGGCTGTTTCACAGCACCACTTGGTTGTCTGCGACGTAAGGGTGCAAGGTGCGAGGAGAGCTCGGCGGGTGAAGTACCAACCGAGAATGAAGGTGTGGAGGTTGAAAGAGGTGACAGTAAGGGAGGCATTAAAAGAGAGGCTGAGTAGCGTCGAGGATGATGTGGTTGAGCTTGAAAGTGGTTGGATGTCAATGAAAGCTAGTCTGTTGGGAGCCATTGGTGAGGTATGTGGATGGACAAAAGGACCACCGAGGCACTCGGAAACATGGTGGTGGGATGATGAAGTTGGAAAGAGGATTGACGAGAAGAGGAAGAAGTTCAAGGCGTGGCAGAAGGCGAAGGGTACGGGAGCAGAAACAGCAGAGCATGAAAGTTATAAGGCAGCCAGGAAGGCTGCAAAGAAAGAGGTAGCAAAGGCGCAGGAGGCATGTAGGAAAATGTTCGGAGAACGCTTGGATTCGGAAGAGGGTCAGAGAGCGGTATTCAGGATTGCAAAGCAGATAGCGAAAGAGAGGTGTGATGTGATGGGGGTGAGCTGCTTGAAGGATGAAGTGGGACAAATCGTTGTCGACCCAGATGGAATTAAAGGAAGATGGAAAAGATATATGGAAATGCTGTTGAATACAGAGAATGAATGGGATGGCAACATAGAGAGTAACCCAGTTTTAGGACCGGCAGAGAAGATAACTGAGAAGGAAGTTGAGGAAGCGATAAAAGCAATGAAGGGTAGAAAAGCGGGAGGGCCGACGGGAGTTGTGGGAGATATGTTGAAGGCAGCAGGAAGTTGGGGTGTGAAGAGAATGACAGAGATCTGTAATCTAGTGGTGAAAGAAAGCCGCATTCCAGTGGCTTGGGAACTGAGTACCCTCGTCCCTCTATACAAGGGGAAAGGTGACCCTCTGGAGTGTGGCTCGTACCGAGCGATAAAGTTATTGGAGCATGGAATGAAGGTATTGGAAAGGGTGTTGGAGAGGAGGATAAGGAAGAAAGTGAAGAACGACGAAATGCAGTTTGGATTTATGCCAGGAAGAGGAACGACAGACACGCTTTTCATTGTGAGGCAGTTGCAGGAGAAGTACATGGAGAAGAGGAAGAAGTTGTTTCTTGGGTTTGTTGATCTGGAGAAAGCATTCGATCGGGTTCCACGCAAAGTATTGACATGGGCATTGAGGAAGTTAGGAGTGGAGGAATGGTTGATCAGAGTAGTGATGGCAATGTACAAAAGAGCGCGCACAGCTGTAAGGACGAAGGACGGGAACAGTGGTGAGTTTGAGGTGAAGGTGGGAGTGCATCAGGGGTCGGTACTAAGTCCACTACTATTTGTAGCTGTGATGGAGGTGCTGGCTCAGAACGTAAAGGAGGGTTTACCGTGGGAGTTGTTGTATGCAGATGATCTGGTGTTGATTGCGGAAAGTATGGATGGACTGAAGGAAAAGATGAACACGTGGAAGGAATGTATGGAGACAAAAGGTCTGAAGGTGAATATCGGAAAGACGAAGGTGATGGCAAGTGGTAAAGCATGTGGTGAGGTGGAAAGAACTGGGAAGTGGCCCTGTGCTGTGTGTAGGAAGGGTGTCGGAGTGAACTCCATTCAGTGTACAATGTGCGCTGAGTGGGTTCATCAAAAATGTAGTGGTCTGAGAGGGTCATTAACCAGTGTGGCAGCTACATTCAAATGTAAGGTGTGCACAGAGGGAGCTGCAGATGGAGGAAATGTTGAGTTGGATCTTGGAGACGGCGTGAAGCTGGAAGGTGTGAAAACATTTTGCTACCTCGGAGACATGCTGAATGGAGAAGGTGGATCAGACTCGGCAACGGTTGCTCGAGTGAGATGTGCATGGAAGAAGTTTCGGGAATTGAGTGGCGTGCTGATGATGAGGGGAGTGTCGTTGAAGCTGAAGGGAAAGGTGTATGCTGCATGTGTGAGAAGTGTTATGATTGCACATCGGATTTTTATGTGGGAAAATAAAAAATATTTTTTCACATAAAACGGCTTTTTTGCGCGCAAAAAAATTATTTTGCTATTTTCGGAGAAAAAAAGAATTTCGCCCTTTTTCGGGAAAAATAAAATAAAATGCCCTTTTTGGTCGAAAATGTCTGGCAACGCTAAAAAAAATTAGGGAATTTTTCGAAATTTTAAACTGCGATCGAAATTTTTAACTGCGATCGATCTCAAAAACAAAACGTTGCGTCCACTTGCGTGCGTTGCGTCCCCAGCGTGTACAGCAGTGAGGCGGTGTACTACAGTGAGAGAGTGTACACAAAGTGTGAACAAGTCTCCTATCAAGATGAGTGCTGCTCTTCGTGACAAGTGGCTGAAGGAATTCAACGCTGGCGGCGATGGGGCCACCTTCAAGTACGTGTCGAGTGACACGGCTTTCTGTCGAGCTTGTGAAAAGACTTTCCGGGCGAAGCAGAAGTCTGAGCTGGCCCAACATGTCCGAGGAGACCGCCACAAGAGCAACTTGGCCTTGAAGAAGAAGAGGACGGTCACGCAAGCCACCATGGAGGACTTTGGTGGCGGAAAGAGGCACAAGTGCGACGTCGTGGCTCAGGAGCTGTGCCAGGCCATGCTGGCCGCTGGCATCCCATGGTCGAAATTGGAAAACCCTGCCCTCCGGTCGTTCCTGGAGAAGCACATCACTCTCCAGATCCCCGATGAAAGCTGGATTTGAAAGCACTACCTCGACAAGTGCTACGACGAGGCCTTGGCGGGGATCCGTGCCGACCTCGGACAGCAGCCCATCTGGCTGTCCGTTGACGAGATGACCGATTCGGCAGGTCGATATGTGGCCAACATCATCGCGGGATGCTTGTCCAAGGAGGGGTACTTTCGTCCCCACCTCGTCCAGTGCATGTTTCTGGAGAAGACCAACTCCGGGGAGATCGTGCGTGCAGTCAATGACACGCTGCGCTATCTTTGGCCTGATTTCAAGCCGGAGTGCCTCAAGGTCCTCGTCAGCGACGCCGCGGCCTATATGATCAAGGCCGGCCATGCCCTGAAGGAACTCTTCCCGGACTTGCTGCATGTGACTTGCGTTGCCCACGCGCTCCACCGTGTCTGCGAGACAGTCCGAGAAATGTTCAAGGACGTCAACGACCTGATTGCCACGACGAAGAAGGTGTTCGTCAAAGCCCCGTCGCGTGTTGTCTTTTGGAAGGAGCAGCAGCCCAATCTTTCTCTCCCCCCGGAGCCCATTCTGACTCGGTGGGGGACGTGGATCGACGCCGCGGTGTTTTACGCCGAGCACTTCGAGGCCGTCAAGGACATTGTGGACCAGCTGAACGATGACGACGCGATGGCAATCCGGAGTGCCAAGGACCTGTTCGGAAAGGCGGACATCAAGCTCAGTTTGGTCTTCTTAAATGCCCACGTGTCGTTCATCCCGAAGATCCTTAAGCAGCTGGAGGAGGCCGGCATGGAGCTGGCCAAGGCCTTCCAGCTCCTTGATCAGGCCAAGGAGGAGCTCGAAAAGATCCGAGGCTGCCGTAAGGAGATCCTGCTCACCAAGTTCAGGGTGGTGCTGCAGCGCAATCCCGACATTGGTGTGCTGAGGACAGTGGCTTTGATCCTGGATGGAGATCAGCACGGATCTGAGGTTGGTGTGCCGGCTGGAGTCAAGCTTGCTGACATCCCCCTCTTGAGGTACTGCTCCATCGTCAGCGTCGACGTGGAAAGGTGCTTCTCCGTCTACAGAAACGTCCTCACTGACCGCCGACACCGCCTCACCAAGGAGAACATTACCAAGATAATGATTTCAAACACCTACTTTAACCGTTCCTAAAAGGGTCTTGTCAATTTCTTCTAGTCCTCTACTTATCAAACAATGCGGTTGCAATAAAGGTACCTGAACGTCATTTTTTACCTGTTTACTAGCCCAGAGTGCTTAATGTTGTGCAGGAAAAAGCTTACCATTTTTTGTTCTTTTTTTGACTGATTTCTGAAAAACTTGGTAATAATAAAAAATGAATAAAACGGGGGAAAAAAATATTTCGGGATTTTTTCACATTAAAAAAAAAAAATTCCGCTTTTCAAAACATAAAAGGCCTATTTTCTTAACATAAAAATCCGTAGTCTAGACATGATTTATGGGAGCGAGACATGGGTAATGAACGTAGAGCAGCAACGGAGGTTGGAAAGGGTGGAAATGCGAATGGTTCGACGGATGTGCGGAGTATCGTTGAGAGAGAGGAAGACAAATGATGAATTGCGAAAGATGATGGGAATAGAGCCTGTGATTGATGCTGTGAAGAGGAACAGGTTGAGATGGTTTGGTCATGTGTTGAGGAAGGATGAAAGTGACTGGTTGAGAAGAGTGATGGAAATGAATGTAGAAGGAAGTAGAAGACGGGGAAGACCGAGAAAGACTTGGCTAAAGATGGTGGAAGAAGAAATGCGGGCAAGGGGGTTAACAAGGAGAGATGCAGAAAATAGGGCAAAATGGAGAAGATTGTCATGGGGACCGCAAGGCTAACCCCCACTCTAGCAGGGAAAATGGCCTTTTAAAATGCATGTTGTTGTTGTTGTTGAGGTGTTTTTAATTTCTTGGTGGTGAGGTGTTTTGAATTACTTGGTGGTGAGGTGTTTTGAATTACGTGGTTGTGAGGTATTTATAATTACGTGGTGGTGAGGTGTTTTTAATTATGTGGTGGTGAGGTGTTTTTAATTTTGTGGTGGTGAGGTGTTTTTATTACGTGTTTTATGGCTGTGAGGTGTTTTTAATTTCGTGGTGGTGAGGTGTTTTTATTACGTGTTTTATGGCTGTGAGGTGTTTTAAATTACTTGGTGGTGAGGTGTTTTGAATTACTTGGTGGTGAGGTGTTTTGAATTACGTGGTGGTGAAGTATTTATAATTACGTGGTGGTGAGGTGTTTATAATTATGTGGTGATGAGGTGTTTTGAATTACGTGGTGGTGAGGTGTTTTGAATTACTTGGTGGTGAGGTGTTTTTAAATGACATGGTGGTGAGGTGTTTTTAATTTTGTGGCTGTGAGGTGTTTTTATTAGGTGTTTTATGGCTGTGAGGTGTTTTGAATTACGTGGTGGTTACTTCCCCGTCTTTTCACCAATCATAATACAAACAATTATTTTCACACAAATGTATTTGTTGTGTTTGTGATATTACATTTTCATAGGCAATTTCGGTTGAAGATTTAGGTTGAATGTTTTTTTTCCAAGAAAGAACCCCTCAGCACATACATAGGGGAGGGGTAGGTGCAGACTGGAAGTTTGGGGCGATTACACCTCACCACCACGTAATTCAAAATGCCTCACCACCACGTAATTCAAAACACCTCACCACCACGTAATTCAAAACACCTCACCACCACGTAATTCAAAACACCTCACCACCAAGTAATTCAAAACACCTCACCACCAAGTAATTCAAAACACCTCACCACCAAGTAATTCAAAACACCTCACCACCACGTAATTCAAAACACCTCACCACCACGTAATTCAAAATACCTCACCACCAAGTAATTCAAAACAACTCACCACCATCAAACACATAATAAAAACACCTCACCACCACGAAATGAAAAACACCTCACCACCAAGTAATTCAAAACACATCACAGCCATCAAGCACGTAATAAAAACACCTCACAGCCATAAAACACGTAATAAAAACACCTCACAGCCATAAAACACGTAATAAAAACACCTCACCACCACGAAAATAAAAACACCTCACAGCCATAAAACACGTAATAAAAACACCCCACAGCCATAAAACACGTAATAAAAACACCTCACCACCACGAAAATAAAAACACCTCACAGCCATAATACACGTAATAAAAACACCTCACAGCCATAAAACACGTAATAAAAACACCTCACAGCCATCAAACACGTAATAAAAACACCTCACAGCCATAAAACACGTAATAAAAACACCTCACAGCCATAAAACACGTAATAAAAACACCTCACAGCCATCAAACACGTAATAAAAACACCTCACAGCCATAAAACACGTAATAAAAACACCTCACAGCCATCAAACACGTAATAAAAACACCTCACAGCCATAAAACACGTACTAAAAACACCTCACAGCCATGAAACACGTAATAAAAACACCTCACAGCCAGGAAATTAAAAACACCTCACCACCACGTCATTTAAAAACACCTCACCACCAAGTAATTCAAAACACCTCACCACCACCTAATTAAAAACACTTCACCACCACGTAATTATAAATACCTCACCACCACGTAATTCAAAACACCTCACCACCATGTGATTTAAAAACACCTCACCACCATGTGATATTAAAACACCTCACCACCACGTCATTTAAAAACACCTCACCACCACATAATTCAAAATACCTCACCACCACGTGATTCAAAACCACCACAATGTTATTAAAAACGCTTCACAACCATGGAAACAAAAGTTTGAGGGAGTCGTTCAGTGAGAACACAGACACTGCCCAGATGTGTAGATTTTTGTATACTGAATCGAGGCTCGTGAAAGAGCTAACATTTACTTCACAAACAAACAAACAGATATCTATCTATAATTCCAGTAATCTCTGTGTGTATGTTTGTTTGTACGTTTGTTTGTTTGTATGTCTGTGACCGCTGTTTCTCGACAACTACCGGTCCGATATACTTGAAACTTGCCAGGTATATTGCTGGGGACCCGAGGATGTGCCTTTTCAAGGTTTTAAATTAATCGCAGAAGTACTTACCGAGCTATGTCCAAAAAACGATTCAACCAATCAGAGAGCAGCGAGCTATCACGTGTGCCGAACGTGGCGAACACACTCTGCCTCGGATGGCACATTTGAGAGCGTATTCATTTATTTCCCGTCGGCAAACTATGTTGCCGTTAAACTATGTTTTAAAACTAATTATAAAACTAATTAAAACTAATTTGCGATTCATCGTAACTGCGATTTGCGAACTTCTGGACAGTGAGGACTGCACTTCCGGCATCCAATCACAGAACGCGTTATTGCGTAGGCGTGGCCGATGTGAGAGCGAGCAGCGAGCCGAGCCCAGCGCGTGCGCCATTACGGTACGTAATTCGATTTCTTCCGGAGAAAATAAAAATTTCTCGATTTCTTATGCGCATTATTTCTCCCAATTCAGTCAGAGCGAAGGGCGGAAGCGAAGAGCGTTGTTTTTTTTGTTTACGGGCGTACGGGCGGGGTAGAGCGTACGGGTAGCGTTTTTTTTTTTTTTTGGCACATTTGAGAGCGTATTCATTTATTTCACGTTGGCAAACTATGTTGCCGCTATGTTGCCGTTAAACTATGTTTTACAACTAATTAAAACTAATTTGCGATTCTTTCGCTTTCCTGCGCATTTGTGCACGCTATGGCGATTTCTTTACCAAACTCCGCTAGCCGTTAGCTTTGGACCAAACCATTTCATGTAAATAGAGGGGGGGGATTGTCACCGTACTCGCAAGCCGTTAGCTTTGGACCAAACCATTGCATGTAAATAGAGGGGGGGGGGGGGATATACTTTTAGATATACTAGGGCATTGCCCGTACTATATCTATATCTAAAATTATATCCCCCCCCTCTATTTACATGAAATGGTTTGGTCCAAAGCGAACGGCTTCCGGAGTTTGGTAAAGCAATCGCCATCGCGTGCACAAATGCGCAGGAAAGCGAATGAATCGCAAATTCGTTTTTATTAGTTTTAAAACTTTATTAAAACATAGTTTAACGGCAACATAGTTTTCCAACGTGAAATAAATGAATACGCTGTCAAATGTGCCATCCGAGGCAGAGTGTGTCCGCCACGTTCGGCACACGCGATCGTTCGCTGCTCTCTGATTGGTTGAATCGTTTTTTGGACATAGCTCGGTAAGTAATTGTCCGATTAATATGAAACCTTGAAAAGGCACATCCTCGGGTCCCCAGCAATATACCTGGCAAGTTTCAAGTATATCGGACCCGTGGTTGTCGAGAAACAGCGGTCACAGACAAACAGACGTACAGACGTACAGACGTACAAACGTACAAACAGAGATTACTGGAATTATAGATAGATATATAGTACGGGCATGCCCTAGTATAGATAAATGACTGTACCCGAGTTGCCATTTTGGCATGGTTTAAACCAATCATAATTCAAACAATTATTTTGCACAAATGTATTTGTAATATACGTGATATCACATTTTATAAACAATTGAAGTTGAAATTTTTTTTTTTCCCCAAAACAATTCCAAAAAAAAAAAAAAAAAAGGAACTTTTTTCAAATAAAATACCCTTAGGACATACCGACGGGAGAGATATGTGCATTCCAGAAGTTTGGTACGATTTCACAAAAGTTTGAGAAAGTAGTTCAGTGACAACACAGGACAGACAACACAACACAACACAGGACAGACGCTGCACATATATATATATAGATATATACATATTTGTCGGTACCGGTGCTTGATATCCAGTCACGTGAAAAAGTAAGTACACCCCATGTAAAGTTTTGACTTTTTCAACATATTTCAACATATTTCAACATACAGCTATTTGATCTTCATTTCAACAATATTGATAGATAAAGGTGATATAAAATAACAAATATTATGAAACATTTACATTTTGGAGTCCATTGTATAATTTAAATAAACATAAATGCAAATTTCGCATGTGTAAAAAGTAAGTACACCCCTGCATTTATCACTACTTCAAATACCTAAAATTAGAATCAGGTGCACCAGCTCAGGTGCAAATGATTAGAACATCGTTAGGGAGGATCTTGGAGGAACCTGTCTTATTTAAACCTCAGACATTTCGTTTGGTTTGTTCTTTGTTGTTGAAGTGTGCGGCGTCACCATGCCTAGATCAAAATAGCTCTCTGAGGCCTTCGGAAAGAAGGTTAGAGATGCCTATGAGTCTGGGAAGGGATTTTAAAAAATCTCCAAGCAATTTGAAATCAATAATTCGACTGTCCGGAAGATCCTCTACAAGTGGAGAAGATTCCAAACAACTGCCAACTTGTTCAGGCCAGGCCGCCCCAGCAAGTTCAGCCCGAGAGCAGACCGCAAGATGCTGAAAGAAGTCTCAAAGAACCCCAGAATGTCATCACGGGACCTACAGGTAGCTCTTGCCACTATTCATGTCAAAGTGTATGAGTCTACCATTAGAAAGAGGCTGCACAAATTTGATCTACATGGGAGGTGTGCCAGGTGGAAACCTTTGCTCTCCAGAAAGAACATCAGGGCAAGACTAAAGTTTGTCAATGAACACCCAGGCAAAGACCAGCACTTCTGGAACAATGTGCTCTGGCAGATGAGTCAAAGGTATTTTATTGAGCTATTTGGCCACAGTACCAGAAGACATGTTTGGCGAAAACCAAAGACAACATTTGACCACAAGAACCTGATACCAACTGTAAAGCATGGTGGTGGAAATATTATGGTTTGGGGCAGCTTTGCTACATCAGGGCCTGGGCAGATCACCATCATAGAATCCACTATGAATTCTTCATTATACCAGAGGGTGCTTGAGGATAATGTGAGGCCATCTGTCGGAAAGTTGAAGCTCAACCGAAGGTCGACATTGCAACATGACAATGACCCTTAACATACCAGTAAATCCACCAAGGAATGGCTGAAAAGAAAGAAATGGAGGGTTCTGGAATGGCCAAGTCAAAGTGGGGATCTAAATCCCATCGAGATGTTGTGGGGGGATTTGAAACGAGCTGTGCATGTGAAACCCCTCAAACATCGCACAGCTGAAAGAATTCTGCATGGAGGAGTGGGCAAAAATTTCTCCCAGTCGATGTCAGAGACTGATAGACAGTTAAATGAAATGCCTACTTGAGGTTGTTTCTGCCAAAGGGGGCAATACCACCTATTGGAGCCAAGGGTGGACTTACTTTTTCCACATGCAAAATTTGCATTTATGATTATTTAAATTATACAATGGACTACAAAATGTAAATGTTTCATGATATTTGTTATGTTATGTCACCTTTATCTATCAATATTGTTGAAATGAAGATCAAATAGCTGTATGTTGAAATATGTTGAAAAAGTCAAAACTTTACATGGGGTGTACTTACTTTTTCACGTGACTGTAGGTCTCACATAGGTGCTTGGTGCTTGTCGGTACCGGTACCAACAACAACAACAGGCATTTTAAGGCCATTTTCCCTGCAAGAGCGGGGGTTCGCCTTGCGGTCCCCATGACAATGTTCTCCATTTTTCCCTATTTTCTGCATCTCCCCTTGTTAACCCCCTTGCCCGCATTTCTTATTCGACCATCTTTAGCCAAGTCTTTCTCGGTCTTCCCCGTTCTCTACTTCCTTCTACATTCATTCCCATCACTCTTTTCAACCAGTCAATTTCATCCTTCCTCAACACATGACCAAACCATCTCAACCTGTTTCTCTTCACAGCATCCATCACAGCCTCTATTCCCATCATCTTTCGCAATTCATCATTTGTCTTCCTCTCTCTCAACGAAACTCCACACATCCACCGAACCATTCACATTTCCACCCTTTCCAGCCTTCGTTGCTGCACTACGTTCATTACCCATGTCTCACTCCCATAAATCATAACACTTCTCACACATGCAGCATACACCTTTCCCTTCAGCTTCAATGACACTCCCCTCCTCGTCAGCACGCCACTCAGTTCCCGAAACTTCTTCCATGCACACCTCACTCGAGCAACCGTTGCCGAGTCTGATCCACCTTCTCCATTCAGCATGTCTCCAAGGTAACAAAATGTTTTCACACCTTCCAGCTTCACGCCATCTCCAAGATCCAACTCAACATTTCCTCCATCTGCAGCTCCCTCTGTGCACACCTTACACTTGAATGTAGCTGCCACACTGGTTAATGACCCTCTCAAACCACTACATTTTTGATGAACCCACTCAGCGCACATTGTACATTGAATGACATTCACTCCGACACCCTTCCTGCACACAGCACATGGCCACTTCCCAGTTCTTTCCACCTCACCACATGCTTTACCACTTGCCATCACCTTCGTTTTTCCGATATTCACCTTCAGACCTTTTGTCTCCATACATTCCTTCCACTTGTTCATCTTCTCCTTCAGTCCATCCATACTTTCTGCAATCAACACCAGATCATCTGCATACAACAACTCCCATGGTAGACCCTCCTTTATGTTCTGAGCCAGCACCTCCATCACAGCTACAAATAGTAGTGGACTTAGTTCCGACCCTTGATGCACTCCTACCTTCACCTCAAACTCACCACTGTTCCCGTCCTTCGTCCTTACAGCTGTGCGCGCTCTTTTGTACATTGCCACCATGACTCTGATCAACCATTCCTCCACTCCTAACTTCCTCAATGCCTATGTCACTACTTCACGTGGAACCCTATCGAATGCTTTCTCCAGATCTACAAACCCAAGAAACAACTTCTGCCTCTTCTCCATATACTTCTCCTGCAACTGTCTCACAATAAAAAGCACGTCTGTCATTCCTCTTCCTGGCATAAATCCAAACTGCATTTCGTCAATCTTCACTTTCTTCCTTATCCTCCTCTCCAACACCCTTTCCAATACCTTCATTCCATGCTCCAATAACTTTATCGCTCGACACGAGCCACAGTCCAGAGGGTCACCTTTCCCCTTGTATAGAGGGATGAGGATACTCAGTTCCCAATCCACTGGAATGCGGCCATCTTTCACCACCAGATTGCAGATCTCTGTCATTCTCTTCACACCCCAATTTCCCACTGCCTTCAACATATCTCCCACAACTCCAGTCGGCCCTCCCGCTTTTCTACTCTTAATTGCTTTTATGGCTTCCTCAACTTCCTTCTCGGTTATCTTCTCTGCCGGTCCAAAAACTGGGTTACTCTCTATGTTGCCATCCCATTCATTCTCTGCATTGAACAGTATTTCCATATATCTCTTCCATCTTCCTTTAATTCCATCTGGGTCCACAACGATTTGTCCCACTTCATCCTTCAAGCAACTCACCCCCATCACATCACACCTCTCTTTCGCTATCTGCTTTGCAATCCTAAATACTGCTCTCTGACCCTCTTCCAAATCCAAGCGTTCTCCGAACATTTTCCTACATGTCTCCTGCGCCTTTGCTACCTCTTTCTTTGCAGCCTTCTTGGCTGCCTTATAACTTTCATGCTCTGCCTTTTCTGCCCCCATACCCTTCGCCTTCTGCCACTCCTTGAACTTCTTCCTCTTCTCGTCAATCTTCTTTCCAACTTCATCATCCCACCACCATGTTTCCGAGTGCCTCGGTGGTCCTTTTGTCCATCGACATACCTCACCAACGGCTCCCAACAGACTATCTTTCATTGACATCCAACTACTTTCAAGCTCAACCACATCATCCTCCACCATACTCAGCCTCTCTTTTAATGCCTCCCTCACTGTCACGTCTTTCAACCTCCACACCTTCATTCTCGGTTGGTACTTCACCCGCCGAGCTCTCCTCGCACCTTTCACCCTTATGTCGCAGACAACCAAGTGGTGCTGTGAAACAGCGTCCTCCCCCGGGATCACCTTTGTGTCCCGGAGGTGCCCCCTATCTCGCCTACGCACCAGCAGGTAGTCAACGGTTGTCGTCGACCCACCTGACGTGTATGTAACAAGCTTATTATCTTCTTTCTGGAACTGAGTATTACAAACCAACAAATCAGCTCCATCAGCAAACTCCAAAATCCTTTCACCTTCTTCATTTCTCACACCATATCCGTAACCACCATGAACTCCCTCAAAACCGTCCATACTCCTTCCCACATGTCCATTTAGGTCTCCTCCTACCACAACAACTTCCTCATCTTTCACGTTTTCCATCAGCTTCTCTATTGCACACCAGAACTTGTCCTTCTCTTCATCGCTCCGACCAACCTGCGGAGCATATCCCGAGATGATGTTCACCAAGAGCTTTCCAATCATCATTTTCACCATCATCAACCTTTCACTCACTCTAGTCACACTCACCACACTGTCTACAAACTCCTCAGAAAACAGGACACCAACACCATTCACGTCCTCCGGGCACCCTTGCCACACAAAGTTGTATTTCTGTCCCTGCCTACCCTTCACCATTCTCACACCACTTCCCTTCCATCTCTTCTCCTGCACACAACATATGTCCACTCTTCTTCTGACTAATACTTCCATCACATCTCCCTGTCATTGTCCCTACATTCCATGTTAATAAATCCTGTTCGTATATATTTTATATATTATATATATATATATATTTGTCGGTACCGGTCCCATTTTGGTCACGAGTTTTCAAATTTTGGGGCGTGGGCAAAAAGGTTTGGGGGCCACTGCTTTGGAGTGATGGATGACATACAGAGATGTACGGGTGCTTGATCTCCTTTTAGTTATAAATACCTCCATTCCTCCTTGTGTCCGTCATTCCCTCACCCCACCCCCACTCCCACCACTCCCCACATACCATTTGGGAGTTTGTTAACCTGCTATCCTTTTTCGTTCAGCTCCTCCATTAGACTAGCCATTTTTTGTAGACATAGTCGAGATTCGTGGAAGAGCTATTACTCTTCTCTTCTCGCTATTACTTCGCTATTACTCTTCTCATCACTAAATTGGGAAATGAACTATTTTTGAGGTCAAAATGTCAAAGGTCAACTCAAGGTCAAATTTTTAAAATAATCAATTTTCATCTGAAAAGCCGTCAATTCTCAACCGATTGACTTGAAAATTGAACAGCATTTGCATATCGAGTCACTAAATCGGGAAACATACTATTTTTTTTAGGTCAAAACGTCAAAGGTCAACTCAAGGTCAAACTTCCAAAATCATCACTTTCATCTGAAAAATCCTCAATTTTCTTCCTATTGACCTGAGCTTTGATCAAGATTGTCAATTTTAATCTTGATGAAATGGACAATTTGCTGTATCAATGGAATTTTTTTTCTTGGGGAAGGGGGGGGGGCGTATTTTGCAAGTATCGGCTCCGCATGACGTCTTCTTGTTTGTTTGTCTGTCTGTCTGTCTGTCTGTCTGTCTGTGAGCAGGTTCTCAAAAAGTTATGGACAGGACAAAAGGGACAGCAGAGAGAGGAGGGAAACATCAACAGCAGAGTTGAAAGCCAAGATAGAGGCAGAAGTGGAAAAACAATGGTGTGGGGAGGAATGAGGGGCAGGAGAGCATGCATGGGGTGGGCAAGGGGTGGATGGAAGGAAACTCTCATGAGGAAAAACTGGAAATTTGGAAGGAGGAATTTGGGTGGGGTTAACGAGGGTAGAAAATACCATGGTTTTGGATTGGGTGCGATCTTAGATGGTGGTGACCAGCTGTCTTGAAGTGAATACCTGCAGGGAAGAATGAGATTGAAGATAATCTGGAGGATAGTTCCACAATGGGAAAAGAGGAACAAATTAGTGGAAGTGAGCAGTGAACCTTGATTTTGGTCTTTTCACCAGAAGGGGGTTGATGATAGTGTACCATGTGTGCCCTGCATACACCTGGGAAAGGGCGAGGAGGGTAGGGGACAAAGCACGGAACTAGCAGAGGGTGCAAGACCACAAAGGGGACGGTAGAAGACAGAGAGACCACCGGACCTGTCTGCGATGGTGAAGTGATAGACCCATAGACTCAGCTACATCACACAGGATATTCCAATAATCTTAAAGGCCTTGGTTTCCATGGCATCAGGCTGAGCAGGGTGTGATGCATAGGAGCCAGCCCAGAGGGGAGAGCAGTACTCCATCAAGCTGCGAATGAAGGCCTTGTATGTGGATATGAGTTCAGGTGTGCCAAGCAAGGACTTTTGATGACAGAGGATGCCCAGTCGGCAGCTGGCTTTGGAGGCCAACTTTGAAATGTGGTTTGCCCACGAAAGATCATGACTGATACTGAAACCCAGTAGTTTGGATGACTGACCTTCCTTAAGAGGATTGTTATTAAGGCAAAGAAGCTGGCCGTCTACTTAGGTTTTAGTATGAGAACGTTTCAATTAGGATGCAGGCATTGTTTGCCAGATGCACAATACCTGTGCTGTCCCCAACGAAGACTGCGCGGTGATCATCATATCAGAGGTAGCTCTACGAGTTTGTGGTGCCTTAATTTTTACCTTCACCACCGAAGATGGATGGAGATTATGTTTTCACCCATGTCTGTTTGTTTGTTACTTGCCGGAAAAGATTCCGGCAAGTATGTTGATCGGTTGGTTTGTCTGTCTGTTTGTCTGTCTGTTTGTCTGTTTGCAGTACTACGTCTACACCGTTGCACGTAGAATCGCCATACTTATAGGTCCAATTGATGTATATTTGTCTTGTCCTGGAATAGACTGTGCCCAATTGATGACGTCATCGGTCACGTGGTTCGGCCGCCATCTTGGAAAAACCGAAAAATTTTGCACCTCCATATCTCTGAAAGTGCTGAACAGAAAAAATTAAGACATGGCTCATTGTAAAGAACTCTCCTTGGGGAATAAAATATCTTAATGATGACGTCATCAGTCACGTGGTTCGGCCGCCATCTTTGAAAAACCGAAAAACTTTGCACCTCCATATCTCCGAAAGTGCTGAATACAAAAAATTTAGACATTGCTCATTGTAAAGAACTCTCCATGCGGAATAAAATATGTTCATGATGACGTCATAGGTCACGTGATTCGGTCGCCATCTTGGAAAAACCGAAAAACTTAGCACCTCTATATCTCCAAAAGTGCTGAATAGAAAAAATTGAGACATGGCTCATTGTAAAGAACTCTCCATGGGGAATAAAATATGTTCATGATGACGTCATCGGTCACGTGGTTCGTCCGCCATATTTGTCCTAAATGGCCGATAAAAAAGTAAATTCCGGCAAGTCCTCGCTCTCTGACCGATGTTTCATTTACTTGTTTGTCTGTCTGTTTATCTGTCTGTGAGCAGGTTCTTAAAATGTTATGGACAGATTTGGACGAAACCTGGTGGACAGGTTGGGTGTGTGCCATGGACGAATTGCTTACATATTGGTGAAGATCCGGTCACGAGAATTTAAAAAAAAATTAAATATTCTGCTTCCTAATTGAGGATTGGGCCAAAAACAGATATATAGCATGATATTTCAAAATGTTTTGGATGGATTATGCCAAAACTAGGTGGATGAGTTGGGTAGGTGACGAAAAACAAGCCAATTGGATTTTGGCTCAGGTCCGGATCCAGATCCGGCCTATCAGTGGGGTACAAAACTTAAACTCAACTTGGCGGAGGTATGCGCTCTACTGAGTGACGTTCTAGTTTTTTTTAATGGACCTGAAGTACAACCAGTCTATCCACCACCCAAATGGACAAATCATCATAATATAGGGCATTTGTACCTGAAATTCCAGTGTATGAGACGATTGTTCAGATGGGAATGGCATACAGGCCATTTTGGAATTTCTGATCCTACATTGTTAAAATGTAATAATCAAGGCTCTGACGTGAGAGGTGGAAGCTTTTACCCCGGAGTTAATTCAATAACAGCCATTTTGCCAATCTGAGTCAACCCTGAAGGTGGTTACGGAGAGCCGCTCGACCCTGATCTGCCATCAACAGATATTGAGCTATTAATGTAACAACATGTGAGCTGTAGCTCCAGTGGAAGCGTGCAGATAATTAAATTCCCTATCGATAGTTGACATTTTCATCAAACACTGATTAACAGTGCTGTTCTTTATTTGCTGACATTTCATGATTCTTCTCATTTTTTTTGATCGAAACAGAAAAACGAAATGTCAGGAATACGTGAAACTATTCTTTTTCTTAACTTAAGGTGGGTAGGGTATACACCATATTTGTCTAGTCTGTTTCTGAAACCTTTGTTTATATGTTATGTGGGACAAAGCTGAGCCGTCTGTGCCCTTTGGCCATTGGACAAGTGCCATGAATGCGATATTATAGGCTAATAGGTAAAGGCACGAGGACACTGCTCATTTGTATGAGGACATAGAGGGGAGATAAGTCCTCATCTAAATGCAGGCTTTGTTGTGGAGAGCAAAAGTTGTGCACAACCTCAAGAGACCTGTTGAATGCAACATGATGTCAAAGTATGCCCACCTTTATGTGCCCACACGTGTATGTAATGCTTCTTCATCTGTATATTAAAGTAGCAGCAGTTTTCTGTCCGTCTGTTTCTCTCTTTCTGCCCATTGGTTGGAAAGCTGGCCTGACTCCACCCACATCCACGTCATGAGTAGGAAGTCTGTCTGACCCACCGGAATTTTGATTTTCAATGCAGTTCAGGCCGAACGCATTGTCGAGCCTGTCATATTGTCATATTCACAATCGCCATGTTCTACCTTTACATTGCTAAACATAAACTTACGGGAGCATGCGAGGCAGCGCTTCGTTGCCTATACACCGCCCAAAAAATGAAGGGTTTTTCCATGGAACTCTGTTCTGTGGATGCCTGCTAGTTTATATGTGAAACACACACACACACACACACACACACACACACACACACACACACACACACACACACACACACACACTTAATTATTTGTACAGTATTGGCTGTTTCTTAAACTATAATTTAAAGGATTGCAGGAAATGATGTTAATTTCACAACATCCGACATTCAACTGTATTTAAATTGGAAACCTCAAAACATAGTTTCCCTACATAAAGTAAGAACCTTAACCTGTAAGCAATTGACTGGTTTCCCGACTGCCGGATCATCAGTTGGGCACCGTTCTTCCTCGAGGTTTCGATCCTTTTAGCCCAGGACCTCTCCAAACGGCAGATCCACAACCTCGATCATGGATCCACATCAGTAGATCCACAACCTCAGTTGACTCCAGTCAGTCAACCTAACAATGCAACATAACTAATCAAACTTTACTCGCTGGATGGTTTAATCCAGTGGTTCCAAACTTTTTTTCTATCGTTTCCCCCTTCAACCAGTTCAACCGTCCGGATTTCCCCCCTTATATATATATATATACATATGAACAAGGAAAAAAGTAGCCAAAACACAAAATTTATTCGCTTAATAACATAAATAACATAAAAACATAAAAATAGGCCATAATAAATAACATAAAAATATAGCAACACACACACACACACACACATACACACTCCCACACATACATACAAACCTACAAGTTTCCCCCCTGGAATCCTAAAATTTCCCCCAGGTTGAGAAATGCTGGTTTAATCCATCATCACATTGTTGCAACTCCCATCACACATGCCATTTTATATGATAATACATTAAAACATGCATATCTTCCCTTAAATATACCATGTCCACCAACCAGCACAACCACCCACCTACCTTTGGATGAAACTGATTTGGATTTTCTGCATGCAGCTGTCTCCTAGCAACCACTGAAAATTGTTTAAAATACAGTGCACATTTACCTCTGCCAATGAAGGTGGTCACAGGTTATATTTTCACCCCAGTCTGTTTGTTACTTGGCAAAAAAATCTTTTCCATTTTTGCAAGTATGTTGATCACTCCTGTGTGTGTGTGTGTGTGTGTGTGTGTGTGTGTGTGTGTGTGTGTGTGTGTGTGTGTGTGTGTGTGTGTGTGTGTGTGTGTGTGTGTGTGTGTGTGTGTGTGTGTGTGTGTGTGTCTGTCCGCTCACTTATACTTGCCTACGGGTCACAATTTTAAACCGATCTTCACGAAACTTCACCAAATGGTAAAGTTCGTGGTCCGACAAAATCCTATATATTTTTGGGGTCAAAAGGTCAACATAAGCCAAAGGTCAACCCCTTTTTTTCAAATTTCTAAAATCCTCAATTTTCATCCGATTGACTTGAAATTTGAATTGGATTTTCAAGTCTGCAAACTGAATTCAACCACCAACTATTTTTGAGATCAGCTTTGGCCAAAAGGTCAACATAGGCCAAAGGTCAACCACTTTTTTCGAATTTCTAAAATCCTCAATTTTCATCCGATTGACTTGAAATTTGAATAGGATTTACATATCGGCTTAATGAATTCAACCACCAATTGTTTTTGAGATCAGCTTAGGCCAACAGGTCAACATAGGCCAAAGGTCAACCACTTTTTTCAAATTTATAAAATCCTCAATTTTCATCTGATTCACTTGAAATTTTAATGGGATTTACATATCAGCAAACTGAATTCAACCACCAACTATTTTTGAGATCACCATCGGTCAAAGGTCAACAACAATTTCAAATTTCTAAAATCCTCAATTTTCATCCAATTCACTTGAAATTTGAACGAGATTTACATATCAGGAACTGAATTCAACCACCAACTATTTTTGAGATCAGCATAGGCCAAAAGGTTAAAATAGGCCAAAGGTCAACCACTTTTTTCAAATTTCTATAAGCCTCAATTTTCATCCGATTAACTTGAAATTTGAATTGGATTGTCATGTCAGCTAACTGAATTCAAGCACCAATTATTTGTGAGGTCAAAAGGATGCTCTACTGAGTGCCATTCTGGTTTGTTCTCTTTTGCCAAGTGTCGCTCTATGAGTGATTTTTCATTTGTCTGTCTGTTTGTCTGTCTGTCTGTGAACAGTATATCCCAAAAAACTGTGGTCGGATTCAGACGAAATTTGGTGGAGATGTTTTGTGCATAAGGACGAAATGGATCGATTTTGATGAAGATCTGGATCCAGATACCAGAATTTTTACGTAATTCTTCACCATTGAGAAATGGGGCCAGAAACGATATATAGCATGATATCTCAAAAAGTTAATGACAGATTCGGATGACACTTGGTGGATAGATTGAGTGTATGGCAAGGACAATTTGATTCGATTTTGGTGAAGATCTGAATCCGATTCCGAATATGAGAATTTTTACCAATTTTTCGAAATGATTTTTTTTTTTAATACAGGATCGAGGCTCGTGAAAGAGCTAACATTTATCACACAAAAAATCAAACAGACACACAAAACATATAATAAGGGGAGTGGTAGACAAGATGGGGAGAGCAGGGAAAGCACACAATCACAACATTTGAGAGCAGGGATATCAGGAGATCTGTGGGAGGGAGAGGGCTTGGGGGGAAGAGACGTGGGAAAGGGGGGGGGGGGGTGGTGGTAGAAGTATAAAACACACGGACAATGCAAGGACTTCCAGGAAAGAAGTTGCTATTTCAAAAAAAAAAAGTGGATTTGGGGTGAAATTAGTGGGGGTAGAAAAGGTCAACGTTTTGGATGGGGGAAGACAAGAGATAGTGTTGGACAGCTGTTTTAAAGACCTGGAGGGAGGAGTGGGATTGAAGAGAGTGAGGGAGTTTGTTCCAGAGGTGGGAGAAAAGAGGAATGAAGGAGTGAAGGTGAGCAGAGAGTCTTGATTTTGGCAGTTTAACCATAAGAGGGTTGCAGGCAAATCTTGTGCGACCTGTAGGAATATTTGGGGGACAGAGCCCATATAATAGAGAGCTGGGGGAGCAAGGCCGGAGAGGAGTTGGTAGAAGATAGAAAGACCACCAACCTGCCTGCGGTGAGTAAGTGAAGGCCCGCGGAGTTAGCTTCATCGCGGGAGATTCCAATGATTCTGAAAGCTTTGGTTTCAACAGCGTGAAGCCGAGCTCGGTGTGAGGCAGGAGCACCAGCACAGAGGGGAGAACAGTATTCCATTGAGCTGCGGATGAAAGTCATGTATGTGTTGAGGAGCTCAGGGGTGCCAAGGAAGGGCTTCACACGACGGAGGATGCCCAGTCGGCGACTGGCTTTGGAGGCCAGATTTGAAATGTGGTTTTCCCAGGATAGATCATGGCAGATTGTGCAACCCAAAAGCTTGAGTGTCAGAACTTCTTTGAGAGGATTGTTCAGAAAGTGGATGGGAGGGTTGTCCAGCCAGTCCTTTCGGAGAGACATAGTAAGAGTGTGAGATTTGTCAGCATTGAAAGACGTGTTCCACTTGTTTGACCAGTCTGTGATTTGTCCAGGTCTGCAGAGAGTGAGGAGGCTGCAGACTGCTGATATGAGGATTGGAGTGGCAGAGAGTGGAGATAACCCTAACAATGTTATGGGCAAGGAGAGAGATGAGAGGAAGATAAACATTACAAGTTTCATCAGCAAGGAGATGGAGAGGATTTTCAAGAGAGTCAGAGATCATTGATGAAGACCAGAAAAAGCACGGGGCCCAGAACACTGCCTTGGGGAACTGCAGCCTGAACAGGAAGGGGAGATGAGAGAAACCCATTCAGGGCCACACGTTGATTACGACTTGAGAGGAAGTCCGCAAGCCATGCGTGGAGGTTTTCCTGGATACCATAGGAGGAGAGTATGGTGAGCAGAGCGGGTTGCCAGACTGTATCGAAGGCACGTGATATGTCAAGGGAGACGGCTCTAATTTCCTGTTTGGCATTGAGGACCTCCATCCATTGTTGAGACAGCAGAAGCAGCATGTCCACTGGAGTAGAGTGACCTGATCTGAAATCAAATTGATGATCAGAGATCAAGCCGTTGGAGAAGAGGAAAGATTTGATATCCGAAGCAATGATGGATTCCATTACTTTGCTGATAATTGGGAGAAGGCTGATTGGTCTGTCGTTGCAAGTATCTGTTTTGCACCCTTTTTTTGTAAAGCGGTGATGTTGACTGATTTACATGCTGATGGCAGATGACCTTGAACAAAAGAGAGGGTGATGAGAACAGAGAGAGGGAGTGAATGAGCGGCAGAGCAGGATTTTAGGACCCGTGGGCTGATGCTATCAGGTTCAGTTGCAGAATCAGAATCGAGGGTTGACAGAAACTTCTCCACCTTGTCAGGAGAAAAGGACACAGAGTCCAGGAGCAGCTGGTACGACTGGGTATGGTGGGTACAGAGAGGGATGGGTTTGGGACACAAGATTTAGAGGCAAACACAGAGTTGAGGCATTCACCTTTTTCACTTGCGGAGTCAGCTGTGTGGCTGTTTGTATTTGATGTGTGGCTTGCGGAGTCAGCTGTGCACCCCAAGATTCTGTGTACCATGGATGGGAGGAATGGTATGACAACTGAAGATGAGATGGGTTACATCTGTGCATGAGAGAGAGCAATTTACTTTGGAAGAATTCCCAGGATGAGTTGATGTCAGAGGTGGTAGAGATGGGAGACCAGTCCAGATGATTGATGGCTGCTTGAAGACCGTGCCAGTTGGCCTGAGTGAAATGCCAGACTCATCAACGCTGAGGAGGCTCTCTGAGAATGGTCAGAGAGATGTCCACTTTAACAAGCATATGGTCAGATGAACCAATTGGCTCAGAAGAAGGGCAGCAAACATTTGCAGGGAAGTTGGTCATAACCAAGTCTGGAAGAGAAGATGCTCCGTTGACTGAGATCCGGGTTGGGAAATTGACAGATTGTGTCAGTCCCAGTGAGTCGCAGAAATCCTTTGCTGAGGAGCCATGGCTGGTGAGAGAGGTACCCACACCCCGCCAACTGGCATGGTGACAATTTAAATCACCACATATGAGGAAGAGAGAGTTGGGATGAGTAGATAGAAGTTGGTCCATATTATCAGACAGCGAGATGTAGATGGAGTCATCACTATTTGGTGGACGGTACAACACACATATGAACAAAAGGTGGGAGCGGAGAGGAAACCGTAGCCAGGGGTACTCCTGGGGGTGAGGTGGAGAGAGTGCAGTGCAGGGCGAGTGAGGAAGAACGTTTTTGACAAAGATACCAACCCCACCTCCAGAACGAGGATCAGGTCTATCATACCAGAGGAGGGAGTAACCCGGGAGAGATATTAAGGAATCAGAGACATCTTGAAGGAGGAAAGTTTCTGTTAAGCAGATCAAGTCTGGTTTGTCAGAAGCAACCTGTATGGAGAGATCAGTCAAGTTTGAGCGAAGGCCCCGGATGTTTGAGGTCCATACCGTTAATGAAGAAGAAGGGGGAGCATCGGACATAGAACAGGGGGAGGGAGGGGTAGGGTAAGATGTGGAAGAGGAGGAAGAGGTAGGGAGAGCTGTTGAAGGTGTGTCAGAGATTTCAGAATAGCTGGGAGAAAGGGAAGGATGGGGTGGACAAAAGGTTTCATGGTGATTGGGTGATGCACAGTGAGGTGTTATTTGAGGGGGGTAGAGCGAGGAAGGAAGTTTGTAGGAAGGGGGAATGAAGGTAAGTTATTGTATTGGAGGTAATGGAGGTATTGGGGAGATGGAGGTAAGAGTTGGAAGGGGGAAGAAGTGGCGAGGACGCTTTGAGGAGGAGGGGTGAGGGGGGAAATGGAGAAAAAATGAGGATGGGGAGATTTGAAGGGGAGGGGCGAGGGGGAAGTTTTTGAGGGGAGGGTTTAGGGGGGAGTTTAGGAGGGAAGGAGCAAGGGGGGGTTGAAAGGGATGGGAGATGGGGGAGATTTGGAGGGGAGGGGTGAGGGGGGAGATTAAGAGGAGAGGGGTGAGGGGGGAGATTAAGAGGAGAGGGGTGAGGGGGGAGATTAAGAGGAGAGGGGGAGTTTAGGAGGGGAGGGGCAAGGGGGGTGATTTGAAAGGGATGGGTGATGGGGAAAATTTGTAGAGGTGGGGTGAGTTTGGATTATAGGAAGTGTTGTACGATGAATGGGAAACGAACATTTATTGCAAACTGAGTTTCTTGTGACCTTCGAGTCAGAGATACGTTTAACGACCCTGGAGGGCGGGGGGGGGGGGGGGGGCGTGGAGTGCAGGATAGTTTAGGGAATGGAGGAAGGAGGAACTGTAAGAGATTCCTTTTTTTTTTCTGGAATGAATACATTTGGTGAGCAAGTCGATATCAACCTTTAAAAGAAGAATAAAAAAGTGTTTTAATAAATGACAGAATACAGCACTCCAGGGGAAAGTTTAAACATTTTTAAATTGAACAGTGAAAACTATCTGGGGAAATGGGAGTGAAACACGTGGTCGAAGAACGAACAAAAATAACAAAGAAGTAAATGTTTTTGGGGTTTTTGGGTGGGGGGGGGGGGGGGGTTAGTTAAGATTTTAAACAAGGAAGTATGGGGTGCAAAGACTGGGAAAAACTGAGAGAAAGAAAGTAAATGGAAACGCGGCACGAAATAATCGACGATTTTTTTTACACAGGAATGAAAGATTAACACCGAGAATCTTCCTCGGGACACACAATGGGTACACACGCTGAAAGATAAATACAGTTTCGACAAACATATGTGAACAATTACTTAACTTCGATAGCATGGAGAGCCTGGTCAGCTTCGAAAAAACCGTGCCCTCGCCGTCATGATGTCGCGAGATCTCGTGAAATGATTCTTCATCATTGGGAAATGGGGCCAAAACGATATACTGCATGACATCTCAAAACGTTATGGGCACCGTAAGTTGTGGATGGATTATGACAAAACTAGGTGGATGACAAAACTAGGGCTTTGCCCAGCACCTATTAAGCTGCTCTATACACCTTAACATGGCGTGCGTTTAGAAACATGGGAATGCTTCTGGATTATTTGTAGTTAATTAGCCTAATTAACTCAGGTGTTCATAACAATCATTTCGCGAGAACTACACAAATCAGAAATTCCATGTCAGAAAGCTCCAGTTGAACAACACAAAAAACATGCTGCACACACACATACACACACAAACACACACACACACACATACACACACACACACACACATACACACACACACACACACACACACACACACACATACACACACACACACACACACACACACACATACACACACACCGACAAAATTCATCAATTTATAGCAGAAGGAACAGCTGGGCAAGTCGTTTCACTAGTTTTTCTATCTGACCATTAGTCATCACGAATCTGTTGAACTGTTGGACCAGGGAAGAACGCAAGGAACTGCAGAAACTTCCAAGAACGCACGAAAATGCCGTTTCTGACGATCAATTTTTAAAATTTCCTGGGGGGAAGACCCCCAGACCCACCTTGTCCCTCCTCCACCCCCCAGCACTTTTGTCTCATGCATCCCCCCCACCCCCCGTCTTGAAATTCCTGGATCGCCCCTGAGTGGGATACAAAACGGAAACTGTTCAGCCTTGCGGAGGTAATGTATTGTTACGGACCGCGGATAAGATGTTGATTTGCCGAGCGGATGGCGCCACGGCCCTAACAGTTACCCCGACTAACCCGATTCCTGAACGTTGGCCAAAATCGCGCCACAGGTATTCAATGGGGAAAAGACTAAAGCGAAGGATGTGATGAAGAAGAAAGACAAAGGGTAAGGAATACAAATATAATTTATTACTATGTACAGGATTGAAAGAAACCAAGGAAGAAGGAAAGATAAGAAAATAATTTACAGAAGATATTAGAGACACAGTGCAATGCTAGCTTACCTACAGTCTTAATTAACCCAGGACAGAACAAACAAAAGACAGACTCACGCGGGGAATGATGACAGGAATGGCAGGAGGTGGATGGCTGGAGGGGGAGGAAGGTTCAGCTGGACCCGCAGCATGGTCGGGTCGGGGATTAGCAGCCGCCGCCCTTTATCAATCAGCTCGTTTAACAGCCGCCGTTCCTTCGTGGCCGTGCTCCAAACTGCCGTCAAGGCCCCCAAGCTGCTGTGGCTGAAGCTGCTGTGGCTGCTGCTGCTGTGGCTGCTGCTGCTGTGGCTGCTGCTGCTGTGGCTGAAGCTGCTCTTGTAGGGATCCCTTACTCAACTCCTCTCGTACTCAACTCAACCACACGCACTCGGCTCTTGCGCGCGCGCTTTTATAGCGCCTCAGGCGATCAAGCCGCCGGCCTTCAGGACACGCCCCTCTGTGAGCTCGCTTCGGCCCTGATTGGTGGGCACAGGCCCTCTGACTCCACCCTTGATGACGATGGGCGGGCACGCCCTTCTTCCCCGAGCTGAGCACATGCTTAATGGCGGCTATTGTAGTTGGCAGTAGAAGTTTTGGGAGTAGGAATGGGGCATGAAAGGGAATCTATCTTATTTCACTTGGTGCAATGGAGTGTCATCTTAATGGAAGACAAAGCCTTAACCTAATACACAGAATAAGGAAATAAACTACTGAACAGGGGTATTATGGTGTCCTTCATGTATGCTTTATGGAACTAACTACGGGAACGCCCTTTTGACCTTTATACAACCACAAACGGAGGGAGGAGGGGCGATATTTTCAACAACCTTTTACAACAACAACAAAAAAAAAAAACATTCTCATATCCACAACACTGCACCCTCCTCCTCTTAGGCACATCCCGGGCCTATAACTTTAACTTTTAGTGTGGCACGTAGGTGTAGTTCCCTCGACATTTAACCTGACCCTGAGTGCGACAGTTTTAAAACATAAATAAATATGTCCCGCTGCTCCATTGCACCCTGCCTAACAGATTCACGCCCACAGCTAACCGAATTGCGGAATGGTCTTCAAACTATACATGGACGGTGGGGAGCATTATTTACAATAACGTTACTTTATTTACAAAACTAACCCAGGACCTGTGATTGTTCTTTCTGGGGGGGAGACAGTCTGCTCTGCATCGACGCACCCTGAAAGCACCCAAAATGCACCAACATACCCTCAAGCACCAATCGGTGCACAGTCATCACTGTTCATGAATAAAATAAACCGACAACCCCTAACCCTGCAGGTGGTCTCTTGCTCTTCGGCTCCCTCTGCTGGCTATTACTTTCTTCCAGATGTTGTCATTTTCTTTGCTGGCGGCCTATTTGCAATAAAACTTGCACCCAACGTGTCCATTTTTATTTATTTATGGCCCACAGGGCCGACTAGTGTGGTTCACCTGTGGGGCATCGGTGCCCTGTGGCCAAGGTCTGCCAGCAAGATCTCGGGCCCTCATGGCCGGTTCCAGCAGAGGGGCCTTGCCCCAACCCATGGGGTCCATAAGTGGTGCTCGGCCACAGACATGTGGTCCATAAGGTGGTGCATCGATGCAGACAGCTGGTTCTGGGAGTTCCGGGCGCACAATGGCGGACTCACGCACGCTCCCCTCGGCACCCAGTGGCGCACAGGTCCTCATGTGGGAGACAAAAGGGGGTGAAAGACAGATGAGCGAGGGGTAAGGTCACAAGGGTACACATCAATAAGACAATGCAAGGTGAAGTGCGTACGGAGAGCGAAGTGAGAAAGCTCGTCCCTACCGTACGTCACCCCCCCCTGTCACCTACACTACCCTTGCCCTTACCCCATATGTACAACAATCTACACATTTACAAATCCGTCGCTACCGTCACATCTTCCCCCTATACCAAATTCGTCTCCACAATCCCTCTACTTCAAAATTTGCCCTCACCAATTCATCATCAATCCTCATAAGGAGGAAGAGATGGAACAACAAAGCACAATGTCACACCCACGTCATGATGCGTCTCACATTCCAAACATCTGCATAATAAAACATGGCATGGTGCGGAGTTACGTCACCTCAGGTGAGTGGATGTAGATGGTGCAAGGAGATTTTCATCCTAACTATCCTCTAAATGACATTAACACACTTTACACTACCCGGGGTCTTTCCCTGCCAATCCATTGGCCATCTTACACGATGGGTTCTAAAAACCAATTCCCATTGACCAAACTGTGGTGCTTCTCAATTTGGGGTCTCACTCCCCCGATGCAACTCCCTGTGCCCTTGCACAATTTCAGGACTGGGGTGTGTAGCTCTCCCAGCAGGTCTACCCACCTGCACACCTCCACCACTGCAGTTGCCACCCGAGCTTACCTAGCTCCTCACCCTAACCTATCTAACTGGGGAAGGCCCCTCCTGGCTCTGTCACCCCTCGGTGCCCTCTGGCACTGGGCTACCCGGGTCCGTCCTCCGGATCCTCGGGCCCCATCCACAACAATTCTACCGGCTCCCAGAGCCCACCTGCGGCCTCACCTGGCCGACATCCTCACAGTGGTGGAGTGCCCAAACCAACTACACACACTAACAGGCTACACGCCCAGCCATTTCCACAACACTAATGCACCCATCCAAATACCATTCTTTCACCCGCACCACAGATGCCAATATCCAACCACAATTTACCTATACCCTCTACCTAACACTTACACTACCCTCCCCGGGTATTCGTGATGGGGGTCCATCCTTCCCCCATTCACACCTTCGCACCATCCACTCCATAGTTTCCACCATACTCACTCCACGACCATCCATTCCAAGACTCCATATATTCCACACTCCATGTATTCCACACTCCATGTATTTCACACAACCATTCTCCATACACCTGTTGTTGCACACCTGTGCAATCTTACCTGGTGCCACCTGCACCCTCCTTCCTTCCTGGACCATTTGGTCAGCACAATACTCATCACCATCACTCACTCAAACACTGCTCCATACACCTGTTCAGTTGCACACCTGTGCAATCACGCCTGTTCACCATACACACGGCATCATCTAATCTACCTGGTGCCCTGCTAACTTAGTGCTCCCCATCTTCCCTTTAAACTAAGCACATACCACGTCATTATCATCCAAACTAATCTACCTGCGTCCCCACTACAGGTATCATTGTCACTACCTAACCTTAACGTTACCTAAGGTCAATCTCTTCTAAGTCCCTACACATTATCCAAACCCTCCCGGGCTAGTTTTCACTGCCATAAACCCCATAACTAGTGCTCCTTTGCCCCCGCTGTGAGAGATGGCAGAGTTGCCATCCCATCACATCGGGTATCTCTCACTACCAATTTTGCACATCAAATTGCAACCAATCAAAAATTTGCCAATCACTCTACCAATCATCTGCCAATCATCACTCTGCCAATCCTTTGCCAATCATCAAATTTTGTTTTTCTAATTTCGGGGCCAAAACACTATCCTCGTCACACGTCTACTCACTAGAGCCTCTCGGTGCGCCAATTCATTTCCAAAGCTCGGCTTCGTAAAGCCGAGCAATGAATGCGGGTTGTTTGGTGCCGGCGGCTGGATGCGTCCGACACTCGGTGAAGGGAAGGAGGTTACCCGGGCCGAGATCCCACGCACCATCTCGGCACAGAGCCGTCCAATGGCCCGATCTCGACCTGCCGGAACGCCTAAACAAAAAGGGGTCGGCGTGACGACCCCTCATATTGGGCTGCCCGCTCCGCCTAGTGGAGCATGGACGCGGCCGTTCCGAGCGAGGCCCAGCGTGGATCGCGTACGGTGGTTCTTTCGAAACCGCCGTGGTTCGGATCCCCGCTGGTCCTCGCGGCACGCGAAGCTGCCCGGCGCGCACCGAGGGCCCGATTCGGCTATACGTCGCTCTAACCGCTAACCCGGTTACCGTCGATGCTTCACCTGCATGCTCACACGCATACACGACCCCTTTCACCCTCACCGAGCTCGGTGCTCCAATGCCGCCTGTACACCCCGCGTACTTCGTTATTGCACTCGTTCTTTCGCTCACAGACTTGGTCACACACCTGACCACCGCACACCTTTGCACACACGCGTCGTTCGCACACCTCACCAACAGACCTCTTCGCACCCCCTCCTCGGTCACCTCCTCTGTGACAACCACAGGTGTGCTCTCACTTGCACACCCAACCACGTGCCTCACTACTAACTCAAGTGTGCATTCCCACACACGCTCTACCATTCCAGGTGTGCATCCTTCCATTCCAGGTGTACATCCTCTCTCACCTGCCACAACCAACTCACGCTCCGTGTCACTCTCACTACTCTCACCTCCACACTCGGTCGCGCACTCACCCTTACTTTTGACAGCGCACTCTTTCCTCATGCACCCGTCCGTTACACACCTTTCTCGCGCATCCTCTTGCGCACACTCTCCCTTTACACCCTCCGTAACACTCATCACAGGCGTGCATGCTTCCGTTACATCCCTTGTAACACTCCCTACTACGCGCTTCCATGTGCTCCCTCGCACACGCGCTACGACCAACTCACTCTCGACAGCACACTCACTCCTCGGCGCGCACTTTTTCCTCACACACCCCAGAGTCGGACATTCTCGCACACCTCCTCTCTCGTACTCCGTACCTGTCGCACACTTCACCAACGGCCTCTCACGAACACCCGGATCCAAATCAACCCCCAAGCCGACAAGCTCCCCTCACATCATATACATTTCCACGTATATCGCCACTCACCTTGGCACCTCGTCTCCGCACCTCCTTCGCCACCTGCAAACTCTTTATTTGGTTAGCAAGCACACCATCATGATTCGAGCACAGACCTTGTACCAATTCCATTACTTCCTCCTTTATCTCTTTCTCAGTTTCCCTCCGTCTCTTCTTCATTTCACTCACCCCTTCTTCCACCTCCTCTAATTTTTCCTTTACCTCCTTCATTTCCCGGTGCGCCCCCTCTATCTCTTCCTCTAACACCACCTTAACCGTTTCTATGTGCGTCCTCACCTCCCGGTCCTTCGTCTCCATTTCTTCTGTCACCTCGTTCAACCTCTTCGTCAACCCCTCATGTACCATCTGACATTCCTTCTGTGTCGCTATTAATTCGTTCTTGATTTCTTTTTGTGTCGCTTTCAACCCTCCTAGTACCGCAGTGTTCTTTTCTACTTGATCCACTAGTTCTTTTTGTCCCACCGTCAGCTGTTCCACCTCCTGCGTCAGGTCCTCTATGCCCCCTTGTAACCTAGCCGTATTATTCCTCACTTCTTTCTCCATACGCTTTTCGCCTCGCTTTACCTCCTCGCGTACCCCCGAGACCTCCTCGCTTACACCTCGTCGTATCTCCTCCTTTATCTCCTCCATCTCTTTAGTAGATGCCGCCCTCATCTGTCCCAATTCATCCCTCTGAGCATCCAATTTAGCGTCTAACCCGATTTTCACCTCCTCTATCTGCTCTCCCATTTGTTTAATTTCCCGGGCGGATTGCTCCCCTATTGCCCGCAATTTGTCTTCCATCCTATCTTCTAGCCCCGTTAACCCATTCTTTACCTCTTTTATCCCGTTGTCTAACCCCTCAAATTTATTGTCTAATCCCTTAAAATTATTGTCTAACCCCTCAAATTTGCTGTCTATCTTCCCAATTTGGGCACTGGTACCCCTCGCTTCGTCCCTCATTGCCCCCATTTGGCCCCCCAATCGCTCACTATCAGCCCTCAATCCCACAAGTTGGTTTCCCATTCCTACAATTTGGTTTCCCAAGTCATTCCTCAGGTCTTCACTTGTCTGGACCATGAGCGCCCTTATTTGTATCATAGAGGTCCAAATTCACCGGTGCTGCGGGCGCGGCTGCCCCAACCACGTGCGAGCCGCCATTTTGTGCCTCTACAACCACGTGTGCGAGGACGCCATTTTGCGCGCCTGACACCTCCTCAACCACCTCCTCATTGCTTTCCTCCCTGTGGTCCTGAGTTACCCCTAACCCCTCTTCTAGCTCACCCACCTGCATCCGATCGCCTTGACTAGCCATGGCGCGATTTCAAAGTTCAGGTTTTTCTTTAAAACAAATTTCAGCAGCTCGTAATTTTGAGCGCGTTAAGCGCGCTTCGGGTCCGTTCCCGCTCCCGACACCAATTGTTACGGACCACGGATAAGATGTTGATTTGCCGAGCGGATGGCGCCGCGGCCCTAACAGTTACCCCGACTAACCCGATTCCTGAACGTTGGCCAAAATTGCGCCACAGGTATTCAATGGGGAAAAGGCTAAAGCGAAGGATGTGATGAAGAAGAAAGACAAAGGGTAAGGAATACAAATATAATTTATTACTATGTACAGGATTGAAAGAAACCAAGGAAGAAGGAAAGATAAGAAAATAATTTACAGAAGATATTAGAGACACAGTGCAATGCTAGCTTACCTACAGTCTTAATTAACCCAGGACAGAACAAACAAAAGACAGACTCACGTGGGGAATGATGACAGGAATGGCAGGAGGTGGATGGCTGGAGGGGGAGGAAGGTTCAGCTGGACCCGCAGCATGGTCGGGTCGGGGATTAGCAGCCGCCGCCCTTTATCGATCAGCTCATTTAACAGCCGCCGTTCCTTCGCGGCCCTGCTCCAAACTGCCGTCAAGGCCCCCAAGCTGCTGTGGCTGAAGCTGCTGTGGCTGCTGCTGCTGTGGCTGCTGCTGCTGTGGCTGCTGCTGCTGTGGCTGAAGCTGCTCCTGTAGGGATCCCTTACTCAACTCCTCTCGTACTCAACTCAACCACACGCACTCGGCTCTTGCGTGCGCGCTTTTATAGCGCCTCAGGCGATCAAGCCGCCGGCCTTCAGGACACGCCCCTCGGTGAGCTCGCTTCGGCCCTGATTGGTGGGCACAGGCCCTCTGACTCCACCCTTGATGACGATGGGCGGGCACGCCCTTCTTCCCCGAGCTGAGCACATGCTTAATGGCGGCTATTGTAGTTGGCAGTATAAGTTTTGGGAGTGGGAATGGGGCATGAAAGGGAATCTATCTTATTTCACTTGGTGCAATGGAGTGTCATCTTAATGGAAGACAAAGCCTTAACCTAATACACAGAATAAGGAAATAAACTACTGAACAGGGGTATTATGGTGTCCTTCATGTATGCTTTATGGAACTAACTACGGGAACGCCCTTTTGACCTTTATACAACCACAAACGGAGGGAGGAGGGGCGATATTTTCAACAACCTTTTACAACAACAACAAAAAAAAAACATTCTCATATCCACAACAGTATGTTCACTACCAAATTCCCTTCTACTTTCACCTTCAACTGTACCATAGAATAGCTTTTTAGGAATGTTGCTGTCTGAGAAAGGCATTATAAACACACATACACACATTATAAACTAGAGTGCATACCTTCACCAGGCTGAACATTTTATGTTTTGTAATCCACTGATAGGCCGGATCTGGATTCGGACCTGAACAAAAATCTAATCGGCTTGTTCTTGTCACCGAACAAACTCGTCCACCAAGTTCAGTTATAACTCGTCCATAACTTTTTTTAAATATCATGTTATATATCGCTTTTCACCCGATCTCTCAATGGTGACGAATAACCTAAAAATTAAATAATTCTCGTATCTGAATCCATATTCAGATCTTCACCAAAATCTAATTGATTCGTCCTTTTCACACACTCCACCTCTCCCCCAAGTTTTGTCCAAATCAGTCCATAACTTTTTGAGATATCCTGCTATATATCGGTTTTAGTCCTATCACTCAATAGTGAAGAATCACTTAGAAAATTCTACTAGCCGGATCCGAATCCTGATCTTCACCAATATCTAATCATTTCGGCCTTGTCACATACACTACCTCTCTGCCAATTTTCGTTCGAATCTGTCCACAATTTTTTGAGATATCTTGTTCAGACAGACAAACAAACAGACAGACAGGGGTGAAAACATGACCTCCATCCACCTTTGGTGGCAGAGGTAATAATACGAATTCTACATTGTACAACTCCTGTATTCACCAATATTTTGATCGCCAACCTCAAAGTAGCTGTACGCCTAAAGGAAGGACTCTAGGAATTTGTAGGCGATTGACCAATTTTTATGATTGCCTGGATAATCATCTGGGCTCTGTTATTTCTCGAGGTTTTGACCCTTTCTGCCCAGAACCTTTCCAAACGGTGGGTCCACAACCCCACCATTCACGCAAGCAGGGGACAACAGACAATACTTTCCAGCATTATTTTTCCCTATTTGTTTTATTTTCCGATTTGCCACTTTACCCTGTTTCTCATTCCTCCATGAGTTCAGATTTTATATCTGCCCCTGACACCCATCCACCCTCCAAAAGCATGGGAAAGCCTGTTTGCAATGAAAGATGTCATCAGCTGATAGCGTCCCTTATTGCTCATAATAAATGGGGGGTTTTTTCCACTCATTGGCTCGGAGCTGGTTAAGGGAACTTCATTGCTTGATTTAATTGAATAATTAATCACTGTTGACTAATGATGTTGCAGCAGAGTTAGTATACTATGTCGAATTGCTATTTAGCATGATAAGCTTACTGTGTAATCATTTAATTGTTGGGGGAGCTTGTCCTGCTAAACAAGGCTTTCATTTCCATTGTGATTCTTCAAACCAATGTTGCTAACGATACACCAACCAATGTTTTCTCCAAGATTACTTGTACTTGTCTTGTCTTGTGATTACCAAGCTATATTGTGCAATGGTCTTCTGTCCAAGGAAGGATTTATTGATCATATTCATGAGGCGAAGCTTATGTACGCAGGTTGGCCAGGATGCAGGGGAGAAATGAGCCGTTATGGGGGCGGCTTTATGGACATGTGCAGAGCTGTCAATCTTTTGATTGATGGTGGTGGGTGGGACAGGAAAGAGCAGCTAGTAGTAGTGTATATTCCGATGGTGGTGCACGTCTTGGCAACAAAATTGCTTTCTCTGCAAAATGATCATCCGACGCAAAATAATTTATTGCATGATCAGCACCATCCATTAATTCCAGTTCTTAATTTTGACTGCCCAACCATATGGCTCATTTAGGCCTATTCCCATTAATCCTACGTCTCCACAAACTTGTTTTCCTTCTATCCCTGACTCCCCTACCCCTCATTTCTCCCTTGTCATTCCCATGTCTTTATTTTCTCGATTTTCATTACCCCACGCACGTGAAGCGAAAAGCGCGGTTCAGCAATTGGGTCACTCATGTCCATCCGTCCGTCCACAAATGCCAGTTTATGATCGAGGAACAACTTCATTTCAATTGAGTGCTATATATTTTGAACACGAATCAGAACATTGTTCGGAAAACAAACCTGTAGTTTTACCATATTTTGGCTCTGAATTCGTCCTGACTGCATGTGTGCAGAAGAGTGAGATAATTATTTTACCTGTCTGCCTGGCAGTCCAACAAAATTTTAAATCATTCCAAACAGGAACCTTACTTTTTTAAGGATGTCATAAAGGACACAAACACCAGGCACATAGAACAAATGTAATGTGCTAGATCTGGTGGTGTAATAGACACTGCATCAATGGCGGTATACCTTCAAAATTGTTTTTTCATACGACCTTTACAATCTTTATTTTATTTCAATTTACCTATATACTTTAACACCGTAGAACACAAATCGCCTTTATATTGCTTCCAAAAGCCTCCAGTTTTGCGGTACTTGGACCTGTAAAATAGGGTGGTGTATAAGCATGCATCAACTTCCGAAATTTTTTATCTGACTTTTAAAATCATTATTTTATTTCAATTGAATATAATATACTTGAACACTGTGTGGTAGAAGGTGTTCAATGAACTCTAGATTATTTTATGTCTCACCCATGCCAACCACCACCACCAACTCCATGCTACTTAATAAAGAGATAGCTGCATATCAGTGTTAATATTCAGCAGTTTGAACTTAAAGCGCCATTTAATTCCTTTTGCGTGTTGCCCTGCAGATGCAACTCTGTACTGTTATTCATTCATAAGAGGTTCTTCTTTTCTGAATGAATTGTTTTAACCTTTTTGTTGCTTCTCAAAATAGATGGTATTCATAAAATACCGTACTTACCCTGCACAGTCAACTTGGTGCGAGCCAACTCTTCCGTTTTTTCAGGGGTTTTTGTCTTTGATCCAATATGGCTACCATAACACGTGAGCAATGACATCATAAATTTATATTCTCTAATAATATGATCCCACTGCAAAGCCGCAATGAGCCGGCGAAACCAAAGCCTCTATTGAACCTTTCCACAATTTTTTAGGCATACTTCCGCATCCGCAAGATGGCGGCCTCCGTGGAGTGATTTGGTGCGTCAAAGCTTCGAAATTCTCAAAGGATCCAGCAAAATCTGGCTTATTTTAATTACAAATTAGAGTTGCATAAGATTGTGAATCAAAAAAAGACGGGTCAGCAGAAGCAGCATGTCCAGAGTAGAGTGACCTGATCTGAAACCAAATTGATGATCAGAGATCAAGCCATTGGAGAAGAGGAAAGATTTCATATCCGAAGCAATGATGGATTCCATGACTTTGCTGATAATTGGGAGAAGGCCGATTGGTCTGTAGTTGCTGGGATCTGTTTTTGCACCTTTTTTGTGTAAAGCGGTGATGTTGGCTGATTTCCAAGCAGATGGCAGATGACCTTGAGCAAAAGAGAGGGTGAAGAGAACAGAGAGAGGGAGTGAAAGAGTGGAAGAACATGATTTTAGGACCCGTGGGCTGATGCCGTCATCTGCTACTTCATCACATCATCGTCATCATAATCGTCATCATCATCTGCTACTTCGTCATCTGCCAACCTACTTCATCACACGGATCCTCTTCATCCTCTTATGTCCACTTTACTAGTCCAGGGAATTATTTTGTGTGATTCTTTCCTGGAAACGACATGCAGCTCTTGTTTTCCAAATGAATGAATAATTGTCTTTTTGCTGATGAAGTCGCCGCCATCTCATCAAAACCAGTTTTTCATGATCATAACTGAAAGGCAAGATTAGGTGTTTTGCATTACAAAGTCATTGCGATTGATATTTTGCTGCTTGTTCTTTTCCTTCTTGTTTTCCTTTTAATGTTTGGTATTTGATCCAATTTTTCACTTACCTTGGCTGTCTTGGTGTGACAGTTCCCCACAGCACGATCACGATGGCAGGTAAGCGTTCGTACATGCATCCAGAGTCCTTTGTGCATCAGAACGTTGAGGTGACGAGTCATACGCTGTCTCATCACGGGTTCCGTGGGATGCGTGTGCAAAGGAGTCCGAGATAGCGACGCATGATAACGCGTCAGTAATTGTATGTATTCACAGAAGGCGATGCAGACATCTTCTTTGCCACCAAAGCAGTTGACAAAAGTTTTTTTTTGACTCACCTGGAATGAAGTTCCCGGGAGCATATGCGATGGTGCGTTGTCCGTCCATCAGTCCGTAAACACTTGAAACCGCTGATGGGATTACGACCAAACTTGGCACAAATTATATTTGTTGTGTTGTGACAAAAGTTTGTTCACGGCATTTAAAGTGGATCCAGATTTGTCCCCCCAAAATAGGTATTTGCTTTCTTCTCAGAAACGACACATGCAATTTCGATAAAACTTCCCCACAACGTTCATCACCCGCGATGTACCAAAGTTTGTTCAGGGCATAAAAAATTTTTTTGCCACTTTGGGGGTTTATGGGGGGGTTGCCCCCCAAAATAGGTACTTTCTTCTTTGTTTGTGTGAAGTCTTATGATAATGTTAGTATGATTCTACATGCTGCGCTGTCTTCTAGAAACCATTGAAATTGGTTTAAAATACCTTTAGTCAGTATAGTATGCTGTATATTTTGCCAGGTGAGCACCAGGTGTATTGCCCCTATGTTTATCATCCCACTGTTGCTTTAACACCTGAGCTACACATAACACCTGCTTTAACACCTGTTGCTTTAACACCTGAGCTTTAACACCTGAGCTACATCCAGTTGGTTTGTAAGTTTTAATTACATTTGATACATATACTTTCACATGAAGAAGATCTTGTGGGAACAGCTCATTTGGTTGTGGTTTTGTTTTCTTCTTTTTTCTATTTGTGCTGCCTAATCTGAGTTCTCTCCCCAACTTGGGTTGGGAGTAACTAAAAATATTTGTCTTGGTTAGCTGTACAACATTTCCATTACTAGTAGTAGTAGTAGTAGTAGTAGTAGTAATGGTAGTGGTGGTGGTGGTGGTGGTGGTAGTGGTGGTGAGGGGTAATTGTGGATATTGTGCAAGTGGCCTCCTGTCGTGCCCATGTCTTGGTGTATTTTGTGTAATTGCACACAATGCCTCTCATTGCGCTTTCTCCCAATGAGCGAATTTCAACCTAGTGTTGTTGTCGTTGTAGCACAGCAATGCCACACAGGCCACGTTTTGTCCATAGGGCACGCAGGTAACAAAAAATGAAAACGCTACCCAGCAACTAACGATGCGGTTAATCTTTTACAATGCATGATGGATGTTAGAATGATGCATGGCAAACTTGAAAAGAAGTGTTTATTTACTGCCATTCAGGGTCTGAGCAAACTGAACCTTGCGGGGGTAGTAAAAAGGTAAAGAGAGCACATTTTATATTATAGTATATAGTATATATATATATATATATACATAGGCTTTCAAGTTATATGTCTAGCAGCAAATGTTTTCAGACTTGTCAACTCCTCCAAAGTCATGAAACAAAGAAGTGGAATAAAGACACCAATGTCATCCACAAGTAAAAGTGTTATAAAATAGACTGCAGGCAAAGCCTGTTTAGAAGCTCATTTTGATGCATGTTGGTCCTCCAGCCACCGAAATATATATATATATATATATATATATACATATATATATATATATATATATATATATATATATATATATATATATATATATATATATATATATATATATATATATATAGAGAGAGAGAGAGAGAGAGAGATATATATATATAGATATATATATATATATATATATATATATATATATATATATATATATATATATGTATGTATGTAAAGTCATGGACAAAACAAGTTCTAACTAGAACCGCACTCGGTGGAGCGCATACCTCCCTCCGCAAGGCAGAACAGTTTATGTTTTGTATCCCACTGTTACACCAGATCTGCAAACCGACCTTAGCCAAATTCGAATTGGCTTGTTCTTTCACCTGCCCAACTCCTCCACCAAGTTTTGTCATAATCTGTGCAAATCTTTTTGAGATATACTACATACCAAAAGTATGTGGACACCCGAACATCGAACATCTCATTCCAAAATAATGGCCATTAATATAGAGTTGCTCCCCCCCCCCCTCCCCCCCTTTCTATTAGAACAGCCTCCACTCTTCTGGGAAGGCCTTCCAATAGATGTTGGAACATTGCTGTGGGGATTTGCGTCTATTCAGCCACAAGAGCATTAGTGAGGTCGGGCACTGATGTTGAGCGATTAGGCCTGGCTCGCAGTCGGCGTTCCAATTAATCCCAAAGGTGTTTGATGGGATTGAGGTCAGGGCTCTGTGCAGGTTAGTCAAGTTCTTCCACACCGATCTCGACAAACTATTTCTGTATGGACTTCGCTTTGTGCACGGGGGCATTGTCATGCTGAAACAGGAAAGGGCCTTCCCCAAACTGTTGCCACAAAGTTGGAAGGACACAATCATCTAGAATGTCATTGTATGCTGTAGCGTTAAGATTTCCCTTCACTGGAACTAAACGCCCGAGCCCGAACCATAAAAAACAGCCTCAGACCATTATTCCTCCTCCACCAAACTTTACAGTTGGCACTATACATTCAGGCAGTTGCGTTCTCCTGGCATCTACCAAACTCAGTCAACAGAGCATCTTCTCTTCTGGACTTGGTTATGACTAACCTCCCTGAAAATGTCTGCTGCTCTTCTTCTGCTCCAATCGGCTCATATGATCATGTGCTTGTTAAAGTGGACATCTCTCTGACCATTCTCAGAGAGCCTCCTCAGCGTCGACGAGTCTGGCATTTCACTCAGGCCAACTGGCACGGTCTTCAAGCAGCCATCAATCATCTGGACTGGTCTCCCATCTCTACCGCCTCTGACATCAAGTCATCCTGGGAATTCTTCCAAAGTAAATTGCTCTCTCTCATGCACAGATTTATCCCATCTCGTCTTCAGTTGTCATACCCTTCCTCCCGTCCATGGTACACGGAATCTTGTGGTGAGGCTATTGCCCAGAAACAACTTGCTTTCGTCTCCTGGAAAGCAAATCCAACGGAAGGAAATCTCATTTCCTTTCACAAAGCCCGAAACAAGTGTGTGTCCACCCTCAGGAGAGCCACGAAACAATATCTCTCCGTTCTCAGGACCGAACTCTCTTATCTGTCTCCCTCTTCCAAATCCTGGTGGCATCTGGTCAAATCTGTTTCTGGTGTTTGTTCCCCCTCCATCCCCTCCCTCACCTCAAACGGCCACACGGCTGACTCCGCACGTGAAAAAGCTGAATGCCTCAACTCTGTGTTTGCCTCTAAATCTTGTGTCCCAAACCCATCCCTCTCTGTACCCACCATACCCAGTCGTACCCAGCTGCTCCTGGACTCTGTGTCCTTTCCTCCTGACAAGGTGGAAAAGTTTCTGTCAACCCTCGACTCTGATTCTGCAAATGGACCTGACGGCATCAGCCCACGCCCCACGGGTCCTAAAATCCTGTTCTTCCGCTCTTTCACTCCCTCTCTCTGTTCTCTTCACCCTCTCTTTTGCTCAAGGTCATCTGCTTGGAAATCTGCCAACATCACCGCTTTGCACAAAAAAGGTGCAAAAACAGATCCCAGCAACTACAGACCAATCAGCCTTCTCCCAATTATCAGCAAAGTCATGGAATCCATCATTGCTTCAGATATGAAATCTTTCCTCTTCTCCAATGGCTTGATCTCTGATCATCAATTTGGTTTCAGACCTGGTCACTCTACTCTGGACATGCTGCTTCTGCTTTCTCAACAATGGATGGAGGTCCTCAATGCCAAACAGGAAATTAGAGCAGTCTCCCTTGTCATATCACGTGCCTTTGATATGGTCTGGCACCCCGCTCTGCTCACCAAACTCTCCTCTTTTGGTATCCATGGAAATCTCCACGCATGGCTGGTGGACTTCCTCTCTAGCCGTAGTCAACGTGTGGCCCTGAATGGGGTTCTCTCATCTCCTCTTCCTGTTCAGACTGGAGTTCCCCAAGGCAGTGTTCTGGGCCCTGTGCTTTTTCTGGTCTTCATCAATGATCTCTCTGACTCTCTTGAAAATCCTCTCTATCTCTTTGCTGATGACTCTACTCTCTGTCGCTCCATTCTTCATCCCTCAGATCGGCAGTCTGCAGCCTCCTCACTCTCTGCAGACCTGGACAAAATCACAGACTGGGCAAACAAGTGGAACATGTCTTTCAATCCTTACAAATCTCACACTTTTACGATGTCTCTCCGAAAAGACCGACTGCAAAACCCTCCCATCCACTTTCTGAATAATCCTCTCCACAAGAAGTTCTGTCACTCAAGCTTTTGGGTCTCAATATCTGCCATGATCTTTCCTGGGAAAATCACATTTCAAAGCTGGCCTCCAAAGCCAGTCGCCGACTGGGCATCCTCCGTCGTGCGAAGTCCTTCCTTGGCACACCTGAGCTCCTCACCACATACAAGGCTTTCATCCGCAGCTCAATGGAATACTGTTCTCCCCTCTGGGCTGGTGCTCCTGCCTCACACCTAGCTCGTCTTCACGCTGTTGAAACCAAGGCATTCAGAGTTATTGGAATCTCCCGCGATGAAGCTAACTCCAAGGGCCTCTCACTCACTCACCGCAGTCAGGTTGGTGGTCTTTCCGTCTTCTACCGACTCCTCTCTGGCCTTGCCCCCCCCCCTCCCCCCAGCTCTCTCTTGGCTCTGTCCCGCAAATATTCCTACAGGTCGCACAAGATCTGCCTGCAACCCTCTTATGGTTAAACTGCCAAAATCAAGACTCTCTGCTCACCTTCACTCCTTCATTCCTCTTTTCTCCCGCCTCTGGAACAAACTCCCTCACTCTCTTCAATCCCACTCCACCCTCCAGGTCTTTAAAACAGCTGTTCACCACCATCTCTTATCTTCCCCCATCCAAAACCTTGATCTTTTCTACCCCCGCTAATTTCACCCCAATTCCACTTTTTTGAAATCCAAACTTCTGTCCTGGAAGTCCTTGGTGTCCTTGTGTTTTATACTTCTCCCACCCCCCCCCCCCCCCACCTCTTCCCACACCTCCTCCCCCCAAGCCCTCTCCCTCCCACACATCTCCCTGCTCTCAAATGTTGTGTTTGTGTGCCTCCCCTTCTCTCCCCATCTTGTCTTCCGCTCCCTCTTTTTATGTGTTTTGTTTGTCTGGTTGATTTGTTTGTGAAGTAAATGTTAGCTCTTTCACGAGCCTCGATTCAGTATACAAAAAAAAACAACCCCAGATTTGTCCATTGGACTGCCAAATGGTGAAGCGTGATTCATCACCCCAGAGAACGCGTTTCCACTACTCCAGAGTCCAATGGCGGCGAGCTTTACACCACTCCAACCAATGCTTGGCATTGCGCATGTTGATCTTAGGCTTGCGTGCGGCTGCTCAGCCATGGAAACCCATTTCATGAAGCTCCTGGTGAACGGTTGTTATGCTGACCTTGCTTCCAGAGGCAGTTTAGAACTCGGCAGTGAGCGTTGCATCCGAGGACAGGCAATTTTTACGCGCTTCAGCACTCGGTGATCCCGTTCTGTGAGCTTGTGTGGCCTACCACTTTGCAGCTGAGCTGTTGTTGCTCCTCGACGTTTCCACTTCACAATAACAACACTTACAGTTGACTGGGACAGCTCCAGCAGAGCAGAAATTTGATAAACTGACTTGTTGGAAAGGTGGCATCCTATGACACTGAGCTCTTCAGTGGCATCCTATGACACTTGAAAGTCACTGAGCTCTTCAATATGGCCCATTGTACTGCCAATGTTTGTCTTTGGAGATTGCATGGCTGTGTGCTTGATTATATATACCTGTCAGCAACAGGTGTGGCTGAAACAGCCAAATCCACTAATTAGAAGGGGTGTCCGCATACTTTTGGTCATGTCGTGTATCATGCCATATATCGTTTTTGGCCCCATCTTGACAAATTAGAAAATAGGACCACTGAACCTGTAGCTTATCTGGGCCCTGGCCTAATGTTGTAACACAAATTTGATAGCCTTTTGACTCGTTGGGCTGGAGAAGAACATTTTTGGAGTAATTTACGCGATTTTCACAAAAATTGACTCTTGGCCACTTTGACAAACTTCCGGTCACACGATCCGCATGACCTCCACAATTTGACATCCATACGCTGGCATAATACCTGTTATCACCCGAATTTGGTGGCGTCCTGACTGGTGTGTCTGGAGAAGAAGATTTTTGAAGGAATTTACTAAGTCCGCCATTTTGACAAACTTAAACAACACGTGACCAGAATGAGCTTTGCAATCCCCGTTACCAGTCAGGAGCAGAAGCTTGCTGCCAAATTTCAGCCGGACAGGCCCAGCAGTTTGGCTGGAGAAGTTGAAATAGGAGACGGACGAATGTACGGTGCACAAAGACCATGCCTTATCTGGAATTATATTCCAGATAAAATGTAATAATTAAAAAAACTATCGTATCTGGATTCGGATTCGGATCTTAACCAAAATCGAATCAATCCGTCCTTGTCACACACCCAACCTGTCCACCAAGTTTAAATTCAATTCGGTTCAGTTCCTTTTTGAGACACCTGCTGTAGATAATCCCCGTCCACCTAAAAATCCGGTGTGGTTCCATGACAACTGTTTTAGTCATGTGAAAGAAGGAACCACCTTTAGAGGCCATTTCCCCCGCAGAGCAGGGGTTGACCTTTTTGGGGCACCGTGGTCCCCTTTTTGAAGCAATGTTTTATGGCCAGATGCTCTTCCTGCTGCCACCCCTGTTAGTCACCTCTTGCAACACACAGGGAATTACCAGCAAGCTGGTACTCAACTTGCCGACCTCGGAAGGATGACAGGCATGACAGGCTGAGTCAACCCCCCTGGCATGACTTCAGCGATTTGACCGGGATTCAAACCCAGGATCCTGGAATCCCAAGCCGGCACCCTAACCGCTAAGCCAACACCAGGCTAGTCATGTGAAAGAACATCATTAAAATTCAAAAGTATTGACAATGAGTTGCATTGATTGCAGGCAAGATTGATGCCTTTTATCTGGAAGCCAATGTTAACTTGCTTGCACAACATAATTTTACAAATCATTTGATCATTTGATTTTAAATCAAATCAGTATGAAACAAGACCGAAAGTCTAACAGTGGCGTAGCCGGGCTTGTAAAATATTATAAACCACAAACACATGATTAGCTTTTTAAACAGTCGCTAATGCTGCTTATAACATTAAACAAAGAAATTTGGAGGAATCCCGACATCGATGAGGTAAGTTTTATTTACAGAACTGAGGGAAGATCTACTGTAATCTATATTATACCCCACAAGGGTTGGGTACGTACCATATTGTTGCAAGAGACGTAACGCCGATGCTTTCGATATTTGATGGTCATTTTAACAATCGGTTTGTTTGTGTTTCACACTGAATTGAAAAATGTAAAGGTAGAGCATGGCGATTGTGATATATGACAGGTTCGACGATATGTTCGGCATGAACGGGAAATAAATCAAAATGGCGGTGTGGAGAGTCAGCCGCCGTACCGCTGTAATAACATCAGACGTAATCACATCACCCTGTCATGTGACCAGATCCTCAGCTCTGATTGGTATACGTTTGAGGGGACATACATACATACGTACGTACGCACATACATATTGTTACAGACGCGGTTTTGGATGTTAGTTTACCGAGCGGTTTGGTATGACCGCGTCTGCACAGTTTACCCGATTCCACTCGAACGTTGGCCAAATCGCGCTATGCTAAATCAATTAAGGAAAGGACACAACGGCTGGGTTAGATGACACGACACCAGGGGTACAGTTCTCAAGACCTCCGGAGGAGGTTATAATATTTGTATGCAGAGCGTTGAGATTACAAGGACAAGAGGTACAGCATAGGAAGGTAGGCACTTAGACACACTTATCTTAATTCCCGACAGACCACAGATAAACGGGACAAGACTGACTCACACAGGGATTGATGGCAAGGAAGGGCAGGTAGTCGCTGGACAGCACAAGGTGCACCTTGGCTCAGGGACAGGATAGCGCGGTCCAAAAGATGCAGGGAGGTATCGTCGCGCTGGAGGTGGCGTCTGGTTCTCTTCAAGCTGGGGGCGCATCCGCAACATGAATTGAAAAATGTAAAGGTAGAGCATGGTGATTGTGATATATGACAGGTTCGACGATATGTTCAGCATGAACGGGAAATAAATCAAAATGGCGGTGTGGAGAGTCAGCCGCCGTACCGCTGTAATAACATCAGACGTAATCACATCACCCTGTCATGTGACCAGATCCTCAGCTCTGATTGGTATACGTTTGAGGGGACATACATACATACGTACGTACGCACATACATATATACATACATACATACATACAGACAGACAAGCACAGTTCTGGACGGCTTTGCCCTATGGTTTACGCCATAAAAACCCAATTGCTTTACTTTGAGTTTACTGTGACAATTCATTATTTTCATGGCCATTTAATTTGTGATTATTTTGTCATGTTTTATTTATTATTCTCCTTTTGCCAAGTGTTGTGTTTGCCTTTATGAGCTTGGCGATTGTTTACGGCATCCGCCAAAAAGAGTGTTTCTGCCAAATATACCAACGGTATAAAGTTGCACTCTCTCAGTTGAAATTGCCTTTATAAACCTGACATTGTAGTTCACTGCTGATAATGGAGCATTATCATCCAGACAAACTTAATACGTGCAAACGTTTTCTGCGTCTTGTCCATAACCAGCCCTTCGTTGTGGATGCGTGTTGAGCATTCGCCATGGAATTTCGGGGAGAAAGTTTAATGTTGGCTTTGAGGCTGCCAAATAAGATTCTTGTGCCTTGTGCCAAGAAGGAAAGGTTGTATTGAGGTTGCTGGGAAGTCAGGATAAAGTGAAGAAATAATCATTTGGAAAAAAGCTTTTGGAATAATGACTTTGTCTAAGAAGGCAGCTACAGGTGAAAATATGTAGGTATATTTCGATTTTGCTGCTGATCTTATCTGGATATAGCTTTTATTCTTGAGTCGGTAAATAGTTTATAAAGTAAGGCCAGGGTATCTTCGGCTGACAGAGTGGCCTAGAGGTATGCACGCTCACCTCTACGCTGTCTAGCCTGGGTTTAAATCCTGACCTAGCTATAAACTGAAACCCTGACCCTGACCTAGCGGCGTATTTCTCCAAAGGGGCATTTAATCAGTGGCGCAGCCACGCTTTCAGCCATTGATGTGGTCTTGTGCTGCATACGAGCGAAGAAGAAGGGTATCTTTAACGCAACTTAATAGAGTACATTTCACCTTTCTGGAGGCCTGGCAGGATAGGGTAGAAATATGTGCACTCACATTTGAATAAGCTAATCTGGGTTTAAATCTCAACCCAGCTATAAACTGTCATCTTGGTATTTTGCTGGCATGGCGATGCAACAATGTCTGCAGCATTTGTCAGAAGCATCCTAATCCGGAGGACCCGTCTACCAGTACCGGTCGGCGGTAGATGTTAAAAATAGGGGAGGCGAGTTATTGCCAGCACCCTGAACAGATTCCAAATTCCTGCCACTTTCAGTGGAACATCAGGACTGGCCAGCTGGTTCATGAAATAATTAGGCCAAAAAAAATCAAAAGCAGACTCCATAATAAGGTAGGAGAATTTGAAGCAGTTAAAGGTAGGAGTCATACCTATGATAGTTCCTGCATTAGACCTTGGTCTAGACTGGAGACCCTCAGATTTACTGAGCTTTCGTGATGCGGTAGAATCCCATCTCGCAAGAAGCTTGAAACGCAAGGCCGGGTTAGGGTTAGGGTTCGGGGGATGGGGATATTTATATTTCTATTCTGCTATTTCTCCAAAGGGGGATGTTTGTTATACAAGTGAAGCCACATATGATAATAATCCATTGGTTTGTGGAAATAGCATCCGGAACTTTATGATTGCAGTAATTGTTGCAGAAACCGAGATAGCGAAAGGCATTTCCTGTTAAGAAACTCCATTAAAGATAGCAATGCTGCACGTAACAACTTTTTCTGCCCATAATTGCATTGTTTGCTGCAGGGCCTAAGGAAATTCGGCCACATTCGGAGGAAATGGAAGATGTGATGAAAGGGTGCAATATATTGGTTTTAAATGGAGAAATAACCTCATTTTGGAGTAAACAGAATTGATTGTTTTCACAGTCATTTGAATTATCACCAGGCCACTTCCATCTTCACCGCTTGCAGCATCTCGCAACTACCACTGCCTAATCAGGAAATCCATCACCGGTCCATTTACCTTCCCAGCAGTGTTATTTCAAAACCTCAAGAACAATAACATGCATCTGCTTTATAACATGGAAACGAAAGCTTTCTTGCAAAACAAACTGAACTAACCAGATACCTATATTATGAAATAACAGGTCTAATTACATTCCTGACAACTTAAAATGTCAATTTTTCATACATTTCCAAGAATCGTTGGTTTAATTTTTATATATTTTTTGTATACAGAATCGAGGCTCGTGTAAGAGATAACACATTGAACATGAGAACATGCACAGACACATAAAACATGCAATGAAGGGAGCGGGAGACAAGAGGGGGAGAGAGAGGGAAGCACACAAACACAACAGTAGAAAACAAGGACGATGGAAGTTCTGTGGAAGGGGGAGGGCTGGAGAGGAGGGAGGGGTACACGGTATAAAGTAAATGAACACTACTAGGAATTTCAGGAAAGAAGTTGGGGATTGAAAGAGGCGGATTTGGGGTGTATTAACGGGGGTAGAAAAGATCAAGGTTTTGGATGGAGAAAGACAAGAGATGGTGGTGAACAGCTGTTTTGAAGACCTGGAGGGAGGAGTGGGATTGAAGAGAGTGTGGGAGTTTGTTCCAGAGGTGGGAGAAAAGAGGAATGAAAGAGTGAAGGTGAGCAGAGAGTCTTGATTTTGGCAGTTCAACCATAACAGGGTTGCTGGCAGATCTTGTGCGTCATGCAGGAATATTTGGGGGACAGTGCACAGAGAGAGCTGGGGGAGCAAGGCCGGAGAGGAGTCTGTTGAAGACAGAAAGACCACCTACTTGCCTGCGGTGAGAGAGAGAAAGGCCCTCAGAGATAGCTTCATCACAGGAGATTGCAATGATTCTGAAAGCTTTGGTTTCAACTGCGTGAAGCCGAGCTAGATGTGAGGCAGGAGCACCAGCCCAGACGGGGGAACATTATTCCATTGATTTGTGGGTGAAAGCTTTGTATGTGGTGAGGAGCTCAGCAGTGCCCAGAAAGGACTTCACATGACGGAGGATGCCCAGTCGGCGACTCACTTTGGAGCCCAGCTTGGAAATGTGGTTTTCCCAGGAATGATAATGGCAGACAGTGGGACCCAAAAGCTTGAATGACAGAACTTCTTCAAGAGGATTGTTCAGAAAGTAGAGGAGAGGGTTGTCCAGACGGTCTTTTCAGAGAGACAAAGTGAGAGTGAGATTTGTTAGGCTTGAAAGACATGTTCCACTTGTTTGACCAGTCTTTGATTTTGTGCAGGTCTGCAGAGAGTGAAGAGGCTGATGCCTGCCGATCTGAGGGTTGAGATATGGAGCGGTAGAGAGTGGAGGCATCAGCAAAGAGATAGAGAGAAATTTCCAGAGAGTCAATGAGATCATTAATGAAGACCAGAAAAAGCACAGGGCCCAGAACACTGCCTTGAGGAACTCCAGCCTGAACAGGAAGGGGAGATGAGAGAATTCCATTCAGGGCCACACGTTGACTACGACTAGAGAGGAAGTCCGCCAGCCATGCGTGGAGGTTTCCATGGATACCATAGGAGGAGAGTTTGGTGAGCAGAGCGGGGTGCCAGACCATATCGAAGGCACTTGATATTTCAAGGGCATTGATGACCAACAGATCCTTGCCTAATCCGGAGGCATTGTTTGGCATTGATGACCTCCATACAATGTTGAGACAGCAGAAGCAGCATGTGCTGAGTAGAGTGACCTGGTCTGAAACCAAATTGATGATCAGAGATCAAGCCATTGGAGAAGAGGAGAGATTTGATATCTGAAGCAATGATGGATTCCATGACCTTGCTGATTATTGGGAGCAGGCTGATTGGTCTGTAGTTGCAAGGATCTGTTTTTGCAAATTTTTTGTGTAAATCGGTAAAGTTGGCTGATTTCCAAGCAGATGGCAGATGACCTTGAGCAAAAGAGAGGGTGAAGAGAATAGAGAGAGGGTGAGATAGAGTAGCAGAGCAAGATTTTAGGACCCGTGGGCTGATGCCGTCTGGTCCAGTTGCAGAATCAGAGTCGAGGTTTGACAGAAACTTCTCCACCTTGTCAGGAGAGAAGGACACAGAGTCCAGGAGCAGCTGGGTTCGACTGGGTAAGGTGGGTACAGAGAGGGATGGGTTTGGGACACAAGATTTTGAGGCAAACACTGAGTTGAGGCAATCCGCATTTTCACGTGCAGTGTCGGCTGTGTAGCCATTTGAGGTAAAGGAGGGGATGGAAGAGAAACAAACACCAGAAATAGGAGAATTTGCAGAAACACTGTGCTGATTGCAGAAACATCTACCTGATGTGGCGGGGTGTATTACAGTCTACGTGGTAGGTTTGAATGCTGTATTTCGCCAATCAAGACCTGCTTCTCGTTACTCCCTTCTGGGTGCTATGTATCTCAACAACGTGCAAGTATGTCCAGGCAAAGCATCAGCCATCGTTACCTTTACATTGCTAAAGTTTCCAATAAACCACACATGATGCACAAAGAAGAGGACATGCGTAGGATGTCTGGATCAACAGCTTGCGCCATTTTAAAGTTGCCCATGTACAGTCACGTGAAAAAGTAAGTCCACCCCATGTAAAGTTTTGACTTTTTCAACATATTTCAACATACAGCTATTTGATCCTCATTTCAACAATATTGAGAGATGAAGGTGACATAATAAAACAAATATCATGAAACCTTTACATTTTGTAGTCCATTGTATAATTTAAAGAAACATAAATGCAAATTTCGCATGTGGAAAAAGTAAGTACACCCCTACATTTATCACTACTTCAAATACCTAAAATTAGAATCAGGTGCACCAGCTGAGGTGAAAATGATTAGAACATCGTTAGAGAGGATATTGGAGGAACCTGTCTTATTTAAACCTCAGACATTTAGTTTGGTTTGCTCTTTGTTGTTGAAGTGTGCGGCGTCACCATGCCTAGATCAAAACAGCTCTCTGAAGCCTTCAGAAAGAAGGTTATAGATGCCTACGAGCCTGTGAAGGGATTTAAAAAGATCTCCAAACAATTTGAAATCAATCATTCGTCTGTCCGGAAGATCATCTACAAGTGGAGAAGATTCCAAACAACTGCCAACTTGTTCAGGCCAGGCCGCCCCAGCAAGTTCAGCCCGAGAGCAGACCGCAAGATGCTGAAAGAAGTCTCTAAGAACCCCAGAATGTCATCATGCGACCTACAGGTAGCTCTTGCCACTGTTGATGTCAAAGTGCACGAATCTACCACGAGAAAGAGGCTGCACAAATTTGATCTACATGGGAGGTGTGCCAGGAAGAAACCTTTGCTGTCCAGAAAGAACATCAGGGCAAGACTGAAGTTTGCAAATGAACACCTAGGCAAAGACCAGCACTTCTGGAACAATGTGCTCTGGACAGATGAGTCAAAGGTAGAGCTATTTGGCCACAGTACCATAAGACATGTTTGGCGAAAACCAAAGACAGCATTTGACCACAAGAACCTGATACCAACTGTAAAGCATGGTGGTGCAAATATTATGGTTTGGGGCAGCTTTGCTGCATCAGGGCCTGGGCAGTTCACCATCATAGAATCCACTATGAATTCGTCATTGTACCAGAGGGTGCTTGAGGATAATGTGAGGCCATCTGTCGGAAAGTTGAAGCTCAACCGAAGGTGGACCTTGCAACATGACAATGACCCTAAACATACCAGTAAATCCACCAAGGAATGGCTGAAAAGAAAGAAATGGAGGGTTCTGGAATGGCCAAGTCAAAGCCCGGATCTAAATCCCATCGAGATGATGTGGGGGGATTTGAAACGAGATGTGCATGCAAGAAACCCCTCAAACATCGCACAGCTGAAAGAATTCTGCATGGAGGAGTGGGCAAAAATTTCTCCCACTCAATGTCAGAGACTGGTAGACAGTTATAAGAAACGCCTACTTGAGGTCGTTTCTGCCAAGCCAAGGGTGTACTTACTTTTTCCACATGCGAAATTTGCATTTATGTTTATTTAAATTATACAATGGACTACAAAATGTAAATGTTTCATGATATTTGTTATATTATACCACCTTTATCTATCAATATTGTTGAAATGAAGATCAAATAGCTGTATGTTGAAATATGTTGAAAAAGTCAAAACTTTACATGGGGTGTACTTACTTTTTCACGTGACTGTACATCAGGCTGATTGTTATTGTTATCTAGTTCTGTCGAGTCGTGGCCGACTCCTGATCAGATTAATGATCCGATTTCTCCAAATATCCCTATCATGCACTGCTTCCTGTACTAGCTTTGGAACATTCAACATTCGTCTCCAACAACGGATTAAAAAACTATCAATCTTCTTCCTTTCTTTCCTCTTCACTGTCGATGACTCACATTCATAAACTGTCAATCTTTTTCCTTTCTTTCCTCTTCATTGTCCATGACTCACATTCATAAACTGTCAATCTTCTTCCTTCCTTTCTTCCTCATTGTCCATGACTCACATTCATAAACTGCCAATCTTCTTCCTTTCTGTCTTCTTCACTGTCCACGACTCACATTCATAAACTGTCAATCTTCTTCCTTCCTTTCTTCCTCATTGTCCATGACTCACATTCATAAACTGTCAATCTTCTTCCTTCCTTTCTTCTTCATTATCCATGACTCACATTCATAAACTATCAATCTTCTTCCTTTCTTTCGTCTTCACTGTCCATGACTCACATTCATAAACTGTCAATCTTTCTCCTTTCTTTCTTCTTCACTGTCCACGACTCACATTCATAAACTGTCAATCTTCTTCCTTCCTTTCTTCCTCATTGTCCATGACTCACATTCATAAACTGTCAATCTTCTTCCTTTCTTTCTTCCTCATTGTCGATGACTCATATTCATAAACTGTCAATCTTCCTCCTTTCTTTCTTCTTCACTGTCGATGACTCGTATTCATAAACTGTCAATCTTCTTCCTTTCTTTCTTCTTCATTGTCCATGACACATTCATAAACTGTCAATCTTCTTCCTTCCTTTCTTCCTCATTGTCCATGACTCACATTCATAAACTGCCAATCTTCTTCCTTTCTTTCCTCTTCACTGTCCATGACTCACATTCATAAACTGTCAATCTTCTTCCTTCCTTTCTTCTTCATTATCCATGACTCACATTCATAAACTATCAATCTTCTTCCTTTCTTTCTTCTTCATTGTCCATGACTCACATTCATAAACTGCCAATCTTCTTCCTTTCTTTCCTCTTCACTGTCCATGACTCACATTCATAAACTGTCAATCTTCTTCCTTTCTTTCCTCTTCATTGTCCATGACTCACATTCATAAACTGTCAATCTTCTTCCTTCCTTTCATTCCTCTCCATTGTCCATGACTCACATTCATAAACTGCCAATCTTCTTCCTTTCTTTCTTCTTCATTATCCATGACTCACATTCATAAACTGTCAATCTTCTTCCTTTCTTTCCTCTTCATTGTCCATGACTCACATTCATAAACTGTCAATCTTCTTCCTTCCTTTCTTCTTCATTATCCATGACTCACATTCATAAACTATCAATCTTCTTCCTTTCCTTCCTCTTCACTGTCCATGACTCACATTCATAAACTGTCAATCTTCTTCCTTTCTTCGTCACTGTCCATGACTCACATTCATAAACTGTAAATCTTCTTCCTTCCTTTCTTCGTCACTGTCCACGACTCACATTCTTAAACTGTCAATCTTCTTCCTTCCTTTCTTCGTCACTGTCCACGACTCACATTCATAAACTGTCAATCTTCTTCCTTTCTTCGTCACTGTCCACGACTCTCATCCATAAACTGTCAATCTTCTTCCTTCCTTTCTTCGTCACTGTCCACGACTCACATTCATAAACTGTCAATCTTCTTCCTTTCTGCGTCACTGTCCACGACTCTCATCCATAAACTGTCAATCTTCTTCCTTTCTGCGTCACTGTCCACGACTCTCATCCATAAACTGTCAATCTTCTTCCTTCCTTTCTTTGTCACTGTCCATGACTCACATTCATAAACTGTCAATCTTCCTCCTTTCTTTCTTCTTCACTGTCCACGACTCTCATCCATAAACTGTCAATCTTCTTCCTTTCTTCATCACTGTCCATGACTCACATTCATAAACTGTCAATCTTCCTCCTTTCTTTCTTCTTCACTGTCCATGACTCACATTCATAAACTGTCAATCTTCCGCCTTTCTTTCTTCTTCACTGTCCATGACTCACATTCATAAACTGTAAATCTTCTTCCTTTCTTCGTCGCTGTCCATGACTTACATGCATATGTTATCACTGGAAATACTAGATTTGCAACACATTATATGATGACGTAACACTCCTGTTTGTTACCTGCGTCATCGAAGGTGGGCGGTGGTTATGTTTTCACCCCTGTCTCTTTGTAATAATTGTCTCTGTTTGTCTGCCTGTCATCAGGATATCTAAAAAAAGTTGTGGACGCATTTGGACGAAATTTGGTGGAGAGTTTGGGTGTGCGACAATGACAAAACGATTCAATTTTGGTGAAGATCCCGATCTCGATCCAGATACTGTATTTTTTAAGTGATTCTTCACCTTTGAGAGATAGTACCATAAACAATATATATATCTCAAAAAGTTGTGCATGATATCTCAAAAAGTTGTGGATGGATTCAGACGAAACTTGGTGGACGGGTTGGGTTTGACAAGGAAGAATTGATTCGATTTTGGTGAAGATCCGCATCTGGATACGATAATTAAAAAAAAAATCTGTGATTCTTCACCATTGGCAAATGGGGCCAAAAACTAGATATCGCATGATATCTCAAAAAATTGTGCACGGATTCGGACGAAATCTGGTGGAGAGGTTGTGTGTGGGACAAGGACGAAATGATTCGATTTTTGGTGAAGATCCGGATCCATATAGAAGAACTTTTAAGTGATTCTTCACCATTGAGTGATGAGGGCTAAAACGATAAATAGCGTGACATTTCAAAAAGTTGTGGACGAAATATGACAATACTTGGTGGATGTTGAGTGGGTGACAATAATTTTGGTTCAGGTCCGAATCCAGCTCCGGCCAATCAGTGGGATACAAAACGTAGATTGTTCAGCCTGGCGGAGGTACGTGTTCTACCGAGTGCCGTTCTAGTTTCAATACATGTTACTCATAGCTCTGGAAGATGGTATCCACACGGTCAGGTTAACAAATGTATTTTAAGTCACAAACTTTAAACTAGAACGCCACTCAGTAGAGCGCACACTCCCGCCGTGGGTCAAGTTGGAATAGTACGATTTCACAAAAGTTTGAGGGAGTAGTTCAGTGACAACACAAGACAAGACAACACAAGACAGACAAGACACTGCACAGATATATATTTAGAATATATAGAAGATAATGTAAAAAAAAAAACAAGGCAATTTCACTTACATTTTCGGATTCAGCGTTCAATTCTATATAAGTGAGTGTATTTTGAGGCATGTGTGACTTCAAATAAAATTGTAAGCCAGGAAAACGTTCGTTTCATTCCTTAGGGATACAACATGTAAAACTGGCCCAAGCGTGAAAACAAAACTCCGTCATTTTAAGTCGTACAAGCTAATGCGACCACTCATTCTTCTGGGAAGAATCCCGTGCACATGCTGGTCACACTTATAAATCACCGAAATCTTTATAAGTTCATCAAATACTGACACCGCGATTGATATTCGCTGAGGTAATACTATTACTAATATGTTGATATCTCTTCTGAGGTTAGAAAAAGAAAAAAAAAAGTTTTAAAGCATTATACGTATCAAACGATACATTTTATGAAACGGGGAAACCTAATACACACTTTGGTGGTTTTAAAATGACAGAATATGTCTTTATTAGAAAAAAAAGAACCTTGAAGACGATGCTGCTAACAAAATACACCACTCTAACGCATAACCACGAGTTTAAACTACATTTACAACAAATATGAAAACTATTTTCATATCACAATGTTAAATATAGAATATATAGAAGATAATGTTAAAAAAAAAATGAGCCCTATCTTCCAATGGTAAACAATCCTTCAAAAAATTCCTGGATCCAGAATAACATCCTGAGCTTCACCAAAAACTAATCAATTCTTCCTTATCCCAAGGGCAATCATCCCACCAACTTTCATCCAAATCCATTCAGAACTTTTCCAGATATCTTGTTCACGAACACACACACACGGACACGATCGCATGCATTACTCCCTAGTGGGAGTAATAACTGAAGTGAAAGCATGATTGGATGATGCAAGAATGTCTCAAAGGTCAGAGAATTTGGGTAGATGGTGAGGGGTGTGGGGGGTGTGGGGGGCAGGAGGCTTTGATTTGGAAGTGTTGATAAGGAATTGGTTAGTTGCTGCGTTTGTGTGACTTGGTGAGGCTGATTGCTGACCGAGTAGGAAATGCAAGACCAGATAAAAGTTGGAAAAATTAAGAGGCCACAGAAATGTATACAGAGAGAGAAGGCCTTGTGCCTCGCCCACCTGTTCGAAAATAGACCTTTTTGTATGTATTGTCCGGTACCTCCTAAAGTCTTGGGGTGCTACGCAGGTTGCAGTGACCTTGCATGACGTGTGAAAGATTAACGGCATGACCAATATCACAGTTATTCCTTCTTTCAGAAAATTATGTCACAAAGCTTGTTTTGATTTATAACTTTTAGTTCCAAAAACATTGTTCAACGCATTTTAACAATATGATTTATTTAAATACTTTTTATCTATTTACTTAAGAGGTCAAGGTTCATGGGAAGAGCTGAACAACAGATGGCGTTGAAAATGTACTCATAATGTGCTCTCTGCTGTCGATACCGGCCTGTTCCATCCACTGGCGATGAAATCTGTTCATAATACCTTTCCCCCACAGACCTTGGACCTCACTTTACCTTCCCAACATTCTGGAGTATCTCTGGTGCATCTTGAACGTTCTTGCATGCTCGCACTGGTTGTGTCCACATCGGCACTTAAACTCGAGCTTCACATCGGCACTTAAACGCATCGATAACATTGCTGATTTCTGAGGTCTGCAACATCTGCAACAAATGACTGCGTGTCCTGTATCATTCTCAAGTTATAACGACACCATCTATGAAGCCCTCTCTCCAGACATTGACCACCTCCTCCCTGCTCGTCCTTGCCTCCAAGGATTTGAGTTCTGTGACCTCTTAGCATATTGTACATTATGCAATTTTTGCATTGCATACAAAATGTGCTGGGCAGCGGGTTTTGTCCACTCTGTCAGCTTTCCAACCCGAATCCAATCAACAGGATCACTCTTTCTGCTTGATTGAACAATGTCAAACTTTGTTGTTAATATATCTTGTACATCATCCACTCATCTTGGCTCATCAGGTGATATGCTAGTGAAATTGTCAATTTCAATGCTTATCTTACATGAGTTACCATGGCATACCATGCTGTGAGAGCACAATGCAGATTCTGAGATCTGCTATCTGTAGCAATGACGAGTCTTCAATGTCATTAGCTACACTCATTGATATTACCTGGAACCTTTTGTTCAGGTATCTCCTCTCTGTCATGCACAAATTGATTCCCTCACTGCTCCATCTCTCCTGTCCAACATCACATCTGTGCTATACAGATCAAATCTCACATCTCTCACACTCACACTCACACTCACACATCTCTCAGACAAATCTCACACTCTTAGGATGTCTCTCCGAAAAGACCGACTGGACAACCCTCCCATCCACTTTCTGAATAATCCTCTCCAAGAAGTTCTGTCACTCAAGCTTTTGGGTCTCACAATCTGCCATGATCTTTCCTGGGAAAAACACATTTCAAATCTGGCCTCCAAAGCCAGTCGCCGACTGGGCATCCTCCGTCGTGCGAAGTCCTTCCTTGGCACACCTGAGCTCCTCACCACATACAAGGCTTTCATCCGCAGCTCAATGGAATACTGCTCTCCCCTCTGGGCTGGTGCTCCTGCCTCACACCTAGCTTGTCTTCACGCTGTTGAAACCAAAGCATTCAGAATCATTGGAATCTCCCGCGATGAAGCTAACTCCAAGGGCCTCTCACTCACTCACCGCAGGCAGGTTGGTGGTCTTTCCGTCTTCTACCGACTCCTCTCTGGCCTTGCCCCCCCAGGGCTGGGCTCTGTCCCGCAAATATTCCTACAGGTCGCACAAGATCTGCCTGCAACCCTCTTATGGTTAAACTGCCAAAATCAAGACTCTCTGCCCACCTTCACTCCTTCATTCCTCTTTTCTCCCGCCTCTGGAACAAACTCCCTCACTCTCTTCAATCCCACTCCACCCTCCAGGTCTTTAAAACAGCTGTTCACCACCATCTCTTATCTTCCCCCATCCAAAACCTTGATATTTTCTATCCCCACTAATTTCACCCCAAATCCACTTTTTTGAAATACCAACTTCTGTCCTGGAAGTCCTTGGTGTCCTTGTGTTTTATACTTCTCCCACCCCCCCCCCCCTTCCCACGCCTCCTCCCCCCAAGCCCTCTCCCTCCCACACATCTCCCTGCTCTTAAATGTTGTGTGCTCTCAAGTGTTTGTGTGCTTCCCCTTCTCTTGTCTTCTGCTCCCTCTTTTTATATATTTTGTTTGTCTGGTTGATTTGTTTGTGAAGTAAATGTCAGCTCTTTCACGAGCCTCGATTCAGTATACAAAAAAAAAAAAACCCCAAAAAAAAAAACAGAGGCTTGCCGTAAGGCAATAGCTAGAAATAAGCTTGCCTCCTCTGCCTCGAAGTCCAATATCCTACCAGTGGAAGCCTGCAGACTCTTCACAATACCCACAATCTGTGTGTGTCTGTCTTTTGAGGAGCAGGAATGCAACACTGAGCTCATCTGAGATTAGACCTTGCAGTCCTTTCTCCATCCTCCACATCCTGGTGGCAATTGGTAAACACGTTATCAGGAACATGCTCTTCTTCGGTCCATTCAATCCTCAAATAATTGAGTCAAAATGTCCACAGCTCCTGACAAGGTATATTGCCTGCATGGTGTCTTTGCTGAGTAGACTCAGGTTCCCAATCTCTCCCTGGCTTCCTGTCCCAATATTCCTTCCCCTCCAACCGAATCCTTGGAACAAGTGACCTTCTCACTTAAATTGGCGAACACTTAGCTGGAAAATCTTGACACATCATCAGCAAAATGTAGTCGTTCTGAAAACCTGTGCAACTAAGGTTGCCCCTCTTCCTCTATTCTATTACAGATCCTTATTTGAGGGTCTCACTCACTATGGAAGATGGCTTATGTCATTTATATCCATAAGGTGGGTGCCAAGATGTAACATAAGCGAGCGACATTAACTATCTCCCTCTGTGAAATCATATTCCTCTTCTCTCTTTTATTCTGATGAAGTGTTAATGCCCATAACGTCCGCTTCTCCTTGCATCCCACAGCAGTTAGCCTACTTCGATCAATGTTCTGCTGATTCAATCCATTATTATACCTGTCCGCCAATGCAGGACAACACCTGCCTTCACGCTAAAGACCTATTCACATATTATTTTCTTCTTCGCTAGCCTTCGAGATCGGTGTCTTTCAAGGCAGTGGCCTGGAATACATTCTGTTCCTGGTTTATATTGATGACCTTTCAGTGTCCTTAGGAAACCCGAGCTATATCACTTTTCAGATGACTCCATTCTGTGCCAGCAAGTCTTTCACACCAATAACAGGCAGTCTGTAGTCACATCCTTGTCTGCCATTTGGGAGAAAGTTTAAAAAAAAAAACCTCATCAATCACTTGGAATATGCCATCGAATGCTTCCAAGTCCCACACATGGAATATATCTCTACATAAACATCACATGGCAAACCCTGTAGTTTATCTCTCCAATCAACTGCTTTCAAAGGTCAGGCTTTGAAGATTATTGAACTAACAATCTGCCATGTTCTTTCCTGTGGCTGATTTTATTACTCGTAAAGGTTAGAGCGTCCGCTCTGAGTCCAGGAGGTTGTTCGAACCCCGGCCGAACCGTACCAAATACTTTACAACTGGTACGTGCTGCTTCCTTTTTTGACGCAGGATTTAAAAAGGATAGAGCAAGGACAAGCAACCATAGGTTGGCAATCATACCTCAAACTTTTATTTGCTAATTGGCATCGTACTGCGTTGAAATTCCTTGTCAGGGAACTCGTATCTCAGCTGGCCTCCATGGCAGATGGCCTTGGAATTCAGCGCAGAGCAAATTCCATTGCCACTCTCAGCTTCAAACAGTAAATGTGTAACTCATTCAGTGAATAACTGCATCCTCCCAGTGTTATGCAGCATAAAGTCCAGGTGAATAACAAATGTACGCATTGTTATTGAGCTTCATGAATTAAAATGTACCATTTTATAACTATGTATAACGAATGTATAACTTCGACATCATCCATCGAGATGGAATGGCAATAACACTTCAAATGTTACTCCGAAGTGAATACCAAGTATCCATCAGTGCTCTTCGCATTCTGCCAGTGATAATTATTCCGCAACTTGTTTGATATTCACACCCTATGTATGCAAGTGGTTTTAGACTATATTAGCGATGGAAATTATTTTTTCACTTTATTCATGTATATTGTACACTGCTCCTTTCCTATTCCACCTCCAGGCGCTGCATGACGTCATCGCGGGCACCGAAAGGGGCCCGGCGATGACGCACGCTGAAAGGGAGTACTCAGTTTTCACTCTGGTTTCTTTCTTTCTTGTTTCCTTGTTTGTTTGTTTGTCCGGGCGATATCTCAGCCATCCTTTGAGCTAGGAAGCTGAAATTTTGGCACAAATAGTGCTTCGGCAAAAACAGCATTTTTTGTTTTTTGATTAATAAATCAATTGATTAATTACCTAATTATTACTGATTAATTAAGTACTTATTTATTTCCTTTCTCATCTGGGCAATATCGCAGGAATCTTTTGAGCTAGGAAGCTGTTATTTGGCCATGACAATTACCAAGTGATTTGGCTGTAAAGGGTATTTTGATTTATTGATTAATCAATTAATCGATTAATTATTTAATTATTCGATTAATGAGTTAATTAATTAACTTTTTTAAAGTTACAGATTCAGATGAAACGGTGTTGGTTTAGATATTATATTAGCCAATTGATTAATCATTTAATTATTTTATGATTATCATTTATTTATTTTCGTTTTTTATCACAATTATTTTCTTTCTCATCTGGGCAATATCTCAGGCACCTTTTGAGCTAGGAATCTGATATTTGGACATGACAGTGACCAAGTGATGTGGCTATAAAGGATATTTTTGATTTCTTGATTAATCAATTAATCGACTAATTATTTATTGATTATTAGTTTAATTATATTAGTCAATTTAATTATTAGTTTTATTATATATAATTATATTAGTCAATATTAGTTATTTAATTATTAGTCAATTAATAAATTAATTATTCAATTTTTTCGATTGATGACCTATTTAATTAAGTTTCAAAATTGCAGCTTCAGATGAAACACTGGTGGTTGAGGTATGTTATTAGCCAATTGATTAAGAAATTATTTTACGACTCTCATTTATTGATTTTAATTACGCAATTAATCAATCAATTGATGTACACCTCTCCCTCCTAATACCGTCTCTATGTGCTGCACGGTGGTATCGCCAGGCGCCGAAGGCTCCCCGGCAATGCAGCACTGGATGATGGTATTTATTTATTTGGCATGGGGGCGGTGTACTTTGAATGTATCTGTAGCTGTTTTTAATTATGTTTTCGCGGTGGGAATTGATGCATGCATATGAAATGCATTACCATGGACAACCACACAAAAGGAACAGTGTGCAAAAGCCAGAATAATTGTCATAAGTTCAAACCAGAAGGGCACTTGCATACCAGAGCGCATACCTCTGCCAGGCTGAACAGTTTACGTTTTGTATCCACTGATAGGTCAGTCTTGATCCAGAGCTGAACCAAAATCTAATCGGCTTGTTCTTGTCACTTATCCAACTCATCACCCAAATTTTGTCATAATCCGTCCACAAACTTTTGAGATATCATGCTATATATCGTTTTTGTCCCCATCTCTTAATGATGAATAATCACTTTTTTTAATCCTAGTGTCCCGATTCGGATCTTCACCAAAATCGAAAATAATTCCTCCTTGTCACATACCCAACCTATCCACAACCCTTTGTCTGAATCCGTCCATAAATTTATCCTGCAAACAGACAAACAGGGATGAAACTAACATTAGTTTTCGACAGCGCTGATTCTCAATTGTGAACAACCTTTTTTAATAATAGTGAAAAAAGGGTTGAATCAAAACAATATTATAAAGCTAAACACATGCGCATTATCATCTGGTGACCAAAGTACGCGGTAAAGCTTGTCCAAACAATACACATGTACTTTCACCGTCAGGTCAAAATGAATGGTCTTGCAAGCTGTCTTCTGGTTTCATCAGGAAGATCAAATAATTATTATAAAAGTGGAAAAAGAAAATAAACCTGACAAAGCCAAATTATGCAATGAAAGCAATAATGCAAAAAACTAGAACAATTTGACTGTGTCACCAATATGCCTCCGCATAGTCCCACAACAGGTAGATGCCATCACTCTGCATATATATGGGTAGCGGATCACGTTTGTGAAGTTTTGTGTTGATTGGTTAAGGTTAATTTTCTATCCAATTTGGCTGCCAAACCACGTGACCTATGACATCATCATTTTCCAACTATATGCAACAGTGCTGTTAGATGATATTTGTAAAATTTCGTATCGATAGGGTTAGCGGTTTCAGAGATATAATTATTTAATGTTTTCCTTCAATCCAAAATGGCTGCCAAACCACTTCACCTATGATGTCATCATTATCATGCTTTTGTTCCCCATTGGGAGTACTTGACAATGTACCAAGTTTCAAATTTTTCCATTCGGCGGTTTCCGAGAAAGAATTTTTTAATTATTTGCTTTTAATCCAAGATTGCTGCCATACCACGTGACCTATAACGTCACATTTATCATAAAAACATTCTGCATTGGTGCCACTCCTACCCTGAAAGTTTAGTCTCAATCGGACATATGGTTGCTGAGTAAAACGAGGTTTAGCCCATTCGGACAGACGTATGGACGGACGGACATACGGATGGACGGACAACCCGAAAACATAATGCCTCCGGCGTCTTTGTCGGCGGAGGCATTAAAAAAAACAGAGAAATCTTAACTAGTGAAGATAGAAAGCATTGGTATAATACAAGTAGAAATCGAAAGTAGAAAGTAGAAAACAACCAAGGAAAGATGCATAATGTATTGTGGGATTTTACCTGCAACGTGTAAAATACACATTGATATTTAAAATACATAGGTCGACAAGAGCTCCACATGGTTGTTGTTGTGGTTCTTGGTGAGGGTCGAATTTTCAAATGTGCACCCATTTTTACTCGGACAGCTCCGCCACCCACATTTGTTGCTTGACTTCACCCACCATGGCATCCAGACGAAATATGGCCGCCATCTTGTTTTTTTGGTGGCCCTAAGTTATTAGTCCAGTAGGCCTCTGCTGATAATTCACTGCCCGTGTTTGATGCATCAGATTTCCATTGGCTTTGTTTGAGTTGAGTGTTGATTGGAAGGGGAGGTGTCTTCAATTGTTACGTAGTATCTTTGGGGATGTGAAACCAGATCCAGTTGTCCGTCAGACTCGGAATTGATATCGAGCCAAACCATGAGGACCCTCGGATATTAATTGTATCATACCTTCAGCAGCAAGGACGAGGGAGTTGAGTGGACAGAGGAGGCGAAGAATATACATTTAACGTCACATGGTGTGACCACAGTGCGATCATTCTTGTTGAAGTACATGAGTTGTCAAGTAAAAAATACCATAATCAAAATTCTAGCTGCAATCGAATAAACATGGGGCCTTCATGTAAATGGACAACAAAACTTTCTGTGGTCAGGCAACAGTAGGTTTTTATTTTAAATCATTGTGATCTCAAGTGAAAAAAGGAATTTCCTAAGTTTGTGTGTATTGCCAGCATACCTCTAGACTGTCTAGAGTCTGGAGACTGTGGCACTGACAGAGCAGCAACAACAAAGGCTGCAGGTCTGCGGGGGGGGGGGGGGGGGGGAAACTGGGACATGAGAATTGGGGGAATGAAGAGGGTAGGTTCAAGGAGAATCGACAAATTGAGGAAGGAAGTCTGCGTGCAGATGGGCTTGATGGGGAGATCGGTAAAGAGCCAGGTGAAGTGGGTAGGTCACCTGATGCAGATGGAGGAAGGCAGACTTTTGAATAGAGCAGATTTGTTGAAAGAGCAAGGAAAGTAAGAAAAGGAGTAGACTGTGGTTGGGATGGGAGGATTATGTGAAGAGGGATGTCAGAAAGGTGGAGGTGGATGGAGAGAGCGGTGGAGGAGTGTTGGGGACAGAGCAGATCAGCAGCTCACTGCCAGTCAGCCTTACCCCCATTATAAAGGGATTTTGAGGAAGAACTATAAATATAAACGTGACCTCAAGTGCCGTGTTGGCAATTAAACGGTTAGTTTGGACTTCAACATGTACACGTCTGATTTATAGACAAACACTTGTGGACATGTTTCACCCTGGCACGAGCGTAGCCGGTAAGGCCTACATCGATGGCTTATGCTGGGCCTAAATCGATGGCTTATGTTGGGCTTAGTCCCAATGCCACCTCTTCAAATCGACAGGCACCATCACAATGTATTCGAACTATTCTGTGCCGCGTTCATGCTCGGGCAGTGTACTTCATGTGGTTATGAGCCCGCAGGAATGGTGACGTCTAATGATGGTTCCAGTGGCTTGGGCGTCACACTTGTGTGGCTTGCGGTTAAGAAAATGAAACAAAACAAGATCCTGGTGACTTTCCAATGCACTTGAGACGTTGAGCACACACGCTTGGATGGAAAGATGCGTGTGTCACGGTAACCCTTCACTCTTCATTCCCAATGTGACTTGCCTATCCTGTTTTTTATTTACTTTAACTTTTGCCTTTGGTGATTTATAAACATGTCGACGAGAAAGTTGGCTTGATTCCCAGGTGAGCAAACACTCTTTATTTTCAGACTCTTTGATTTGTGAATGGCTTGTTTTATACTCTCGAGCGGTTTATATCAAACCAAGCATCTGACTCCTCTCCCACCGCAAGGTTTTTGTTTTTTTTAACAGGAAGAGTTTCCTTATCAATTGAAACTGCTTTGAGTTTTTACTTTTTATTGTACTTTTGTACCATTTCTATCTAACAATGGCTCACATGATAGCTTAGAGGTATGTGCACCTCACCCTTGTGCTCTCTAACCTGTGATTGAATCCTGGCCCAGCTATAAATTGTGGTCATGGTGGCTTCACATGCAGAGCGCTCCATCAATGTGTATGCGGTCCCTCCGATTGGCGTTAAACTGGAACGATGTATCTGCCAGCATGAGTTGGTGGACATTAAAGATCCCACGGTGTCCTTCACGAGGAGTAGGCAAGCTACTTCTATCTGGCATCCTGAACAAATTACAAATTCCGAGTTGTTAGGGTTAGGGTTAGGCAATAACTTCCCTTTGGCAGCACTGATATAATGATGATGAGGAGGAAGGTGGTTGCGCTAGTGGTATATTGATTCCAGAATGGATTTGGTAGAGAAGGAAAGGCAGTAGAGGTAGGAGGACTAGGTGTGGCCACCAGATAAGGAGGGCTGGTGGGGATTGGTGGAATGGTTATTGAGTGAGTGGCCCCGCTCACACCCCCATAAAGGACATAATGGAGCTTGGGAGGAGTAGGTAGGAGAAGGTAGACAGGCTTACTCATCCTTTGTTGTATCATTTTGGTTTGATGTGCCATACACTTTGCAGAACATTCGTGCTGCCTTAGCAGTTTCTTGGCAAGGGTTATACCTGGTGGTTTGCCATTGCCTTCGCAGTGTTTTTGTCAGTTCTCTATCCTTTAAATTATGAGCAGCAACCAATGAAGCAGCACGTACTCTTTTTTTTAAGTCTTCGGTATGACTCGCTCAGCGTTTTAACCACAAACCTCCCAGACTCGGAGCGGACGCTCTAACCATTATGCCACCTGAGTCCGCTCCATTGCTGCATAGTCTCCCTAAAATGTGGGTGTCTGATTGGAATAGTCTCAAAGAAGCACACAACTATTGTCAAGCCCCCCCCCCCTCTCCAACTGGATCTCTCTGGTGGAATCCTGCCTCCAACGCCAACTGTCGATGTCCATGCTGGCTATTCACACCACTTACACCTCCAGTGTGTGGGTTGCGCTGCCAGCCATAAGGCCTGCATGTCCTGTCCTTCCAAGGCTGTTCTTTTTGTGAACATCGTAGGAACTATACCAGCCATCCTGCTGAGGTTTTTGTACATAAACAAGGGAAAAATGATTGTGTTGAGATCCATCTTACTCTTTATATGTCCATAAGGAAATGTGTTTAGGTTAGACGGGGTGTGCAACACACATTTAGGTTCATTATGTGGCCGATCTATCCTGTATGTAGGACCTCCCTGTAGACAAGAAAGTTTGCACCCTTCCCATCATGGTGAAATGTTTTGAGGAATCGTGGATGACGCCAATAAAGGGGAAGTGATATAGGAATTTCCATAGAAAAAGGGAAGGGGACAATATTCGGAAAAGGGAAGGGGACAACATTGTGTGGCCGATCTATCCTGTATGTAGGACCTCCCTGTAGACATGACAGTTTGCACCCTTCCCGTCATGGTGAAATACTTTGAGGAATCGTGGATGATGCCAGTAAAGGGGAAATGGTATAGGAATTTGCATCGAAAAAGGGAAGAAGATCCCCAATTGTGTATATGTGTGTTGCATCAGGTTTTCGTGTGCGGGGCTTGAGGTTATTGCAAGACATTCGTTATGAGCTACAGGCCTACCTATCCGCTTGACTGGACTTATTGGTGAGCTACATGCTTGATGATGCAAATAATTTGACTTCCCTTCTGAGAGAAGAAGTCTAACTATGTTTTTTCAAATGCATTCGCCTGTCCCTTGCCTTGAGAAAGACGTTGGACATAATTACACATATGATGCTCCCGCAGGTGGAAGTCCCTCTCGCCCAACCCTGGTAACAGATGTAGAACGCTCTTGCTGTGATGTTAGTAATTGAGTTGTGAATGAATGCCTGAATGTAATAACTACGATGAATCTTTAGGTTTGGGAATTTCGGATCGTATCGTTACATTTGCAGAACAGCGCATCATTATGTACGCCATGATGGTGTTCAAAGCAACTTCAACATGGGAACTGTGTTTGACCTTCAGAAATGTTTGTGCCCACACTTTCACTCTTCGGGGACGGACCCTTTTACCCCGCATGTGTAGCGCAAAGTGAGGTTAAGCAATTGGTTCACTTTTTTTGGTTGTCTATCAGTCAATGTCTATAATAATCGAGGAACTACTGTACTTGATTTTAATTACATTTTATCTTTTGAACACTGTTGAACATGATTCGGAACATGAACCTGCACGTTAGCATTACTCCGGCTCTGAATTTGGCAAATTGCATGGCATCTCGTCCCAAGCTTGCATGCCTGCCTGACAGTCAAACAAAATTGAAAATCATTCCAAACTTTCTCTCTCTCTCACCACAGGCAGGTTGGTGGTCTTTCTGTCTTCTACCTACTCCTCTCTGGCCTAGCTCCCCCTGCTCTGTCTGTGCTCTGTCCCCCAAATATTCCTGCAGGATGCACAAGATCTGCCTGCAACCCTCTTCTGGTGAAACTGCCAAAATCAAGACTCTCTGCTCACCTTCACTCTTTCATTCCTCTTTTTCCCGCCTCTGGAACAAACTCCCACACTCTCTTCAATCCCACTCTTCCCTCCAGGTCATTAAAAGAGCTGTTCACCACCATCTCTTATCTTCCCCCTTCCAAAACCTTAATCTTTTCTGCCCCCGTTAATACACCCCAAATCCACCTCTTTCAATCTCCGACTTCATTCCTGAAATTCCTAGTAGTGTCCATTTGTTTTATCCTTTCCTCCTTCTCCCCCAGCCCTCTCCCTTCCACAGATCTCCCGATGTCCCTGTTCTATACTGTTGTGCTGGTGTGCTTCCCTCTCTCTCCCCTCCTGTCTCCTGCTCCCTTTATTATATGTTTTATGTGTCAGTTTATGTTATTTTGTGTTTAATGTGTTAGCTCTTACACGAGCCCCGATTTTGTATACAAAAAACCACCCAAAAAACAATAGGAAACTTAGTGTTTTTACAGACATCATAAAGGACACAAACAACAGGCATAAAGAACTAATGTCCCGTCAAATAAGATGGTGTAAAAGACGCTGCATCAACGGCGGTAAACTTCCGAAGAAAGTTTGTTTTGTTTATTCCTGCAGCCTTAAAAAGTTTTATTTTATTTCATTGAATTATAGACTTGAACACTGTAGAATACAAGTCGTGTTGTTGGCACTTCCAAAAACCTTCAGTTTAGTAATACTTGGCCAAAATACTACACCCTCACAACCAATCAAATTTGCCACGTGCTTTGTGGGCTTTGTTGACAGAAAGTTCAGCTCTGGACTCTTCCGTTTGACCCACTGGCTCCGTATGGTTCAATCGTGCCTGTTATTCAATGGTCATGAGCAATGCTAATATATATATATATATCGTACTCAAACACAAAACAAAAGTTGAAAAGACCCTTTCCATGTCCTTTTTATCACCACTGCTTGGGGTACGGTGTTCTATGAACTCTCTGGTTTGTTGTTACATTTGCTTATGAATCACTATAGTGGGGCAACATAGCATAACAATTGTGCATTTTATGAGGAAAGCACCAAATTTGGCACACTAGTAGACTATCCTATTATGAACAGATTTGGATATTGGGCCATCTCAAATTCAGCCCTTGATGGCTGTGGCAGCCATTTTCCAAAATGACACCTTCAGCTTGTTCCGACAAATTGCATCATCAATTGGCTTGGTCCTTTCCACCAGGCATTCTCTGGTGAAAGTCTGGAACTGCTCTTGGCCAATCTTCTTCACATTCCTGACAGTCTCAACTGCAGCAGGACCTGCAATTTCCTTTGTGTCAAGGACAACCAGATCCATGCTCTCTTCCTCAAAGGGGTTGTCAAGCTCTTCTATGACGCTGACAAGGGTGCGGACATCCTTGGAGAAAGAGGTCTGCACACTTGGTGTCTGGTCATGATGACGTGTGTCCTCTCGCCTCCCCCAGTGTTGATGGCCATCTTGGAACTCTTCTATGGCCCTGGCAACTCTGGCCCGGCAATCATCCAATGCCGCAGGGCACTTGGGTTGTCAGTGAGGCCGACTGCTCCACCATCTCCTTTGATGCAGGCGTTATTCTGTTCATGCGCCTGGTCGATTGGGATCGAAGAGAACACCTTCTTCGTCTTCTGTACAGTGAAGTTGCCAGCCCTGAATTCTCTGGCTACATCTGGGTGCTTCATTGGGAGTGCAACCATGTCCCTCAGGTGAACAGGGACCCACCTGGCATAGTGTGTGTGGTCTAAAGCATGGAACCATGGCACCAGTTCCGTCAGGGCATCAAGGTACATCGTGAATGAAGCCTGCCGCAGAGAACGCACGTAGACCAGTACCAACATCTCTAGTTCCAGCACAGTTGCCCAGTACTGAAAGTTGGGAATGTCTTCTCCTCTCTGGTGACACCAGTCTTCGAACTCAGGCAGGTCTTCTGCATCATCAGCATATGTCATACAGTGGTGTTCATACGCATGGTGTTGCAGGATGTGCAGTGCCGCTGCAGTGATTTGATGAGCTCTTCTTGTGCGGGTGACGTGGGCAGCTCGCAGGAAGGAGTCGGCCGTCCCTGGCGTTGCAATCTCAGCTTGCAAATCTGCAAAATCTGCAAATCTTGCAAAAATCAAATCTCTGAATCTGAGATGGCCCAATATCCAGATCTTTTCATAATATGATAGTCTACTAGTGTGCCAAATTTGGTGCTTTCCTCACAAAATGCACAATTGTTATGCTATATTTAGCTTAGCTGCCGGACTACTATGCTTAACCAAGTGGCTGCTGGCATAACTTGCACATGCATTTTGTGGGAAAGGCAGAGTTGCATTTGTTTCGGAATTCCTCAATAAGGTGAGTAACTTATTTGTTGAAGTGAGGTCTTGTTTAAGGTTTACATCCTGCTTTGCCAGTGCATGAACCTTTGAGATTACATTTATTTTTCCATCACACAAATGAAATGGTATGAATGAATGCATGAATGAATTATGAATGAAAAATGAATTTGAGTGCATTGTTTAGAGTAATGAAACTGGCTGGCCTATTATTATTCAGGCCTCACATTTTTCTTCCACCTCTGCTGCTTATGGAGAATTCTGAGAAACGTATTGCCAATTCCTCTTCTCCGCTCAGTTTCAGTCATCCCTATGGAGGACAATGTTGCTGCCTGCTTCAGCTGCCTGAGGCAATCCATTTATCTTCAGATCTGTGATGAAGGTATCTCAACTGCCCATGATCCTGGGTTTATAAGCTTGACACAATGCTCGGGAACATTAACCTTCAAAATTGATGTTAATTCGACCTTTGATTGAAACCTTTACTGGTGATCCAGTAGTTGCAAACATCGTTTAGTGTATAAGGCAGCATTCCCCCACTGACTCAAACCATGAGCTACATCTGGAGTGAGGGAAGCACTTTCTGCACACCTGTCTGCTGAAGGCAGTGTGAGTGTGCAAATAGGCCTCAGTGGTAATCTGCCTATGCACCCAGCCAGAACGCTTGGGAAAGTGAGTTGCCAGCGAGAATCGTCAGTGCTTCGCTCCACAAAATCTACTCGGTGATAATTTGGTACGAGTACCAAAATTATGATACAAAAACGATTTTAGAGATTGCCCACATTAATAGTTATCTTATTAGCTTGTAACCCCCTTAGTCATCTTGTGTACACAGTTTAAGAACTTTATTTGTGCTGAATGGAGGCTTAAGGTGTTTGTAGATTGCAAGATTATCAATAAAGCATTCCACTGTGATAAGGAAGCTGTTGTTCAGAGTACTGAGTAAAAGGGCACATAATATGGCTTATTGCCCACACTCTGGTAAGCATGACGTGAGGGCTCTTTTAGGCGAGCCACCTGTGCAAAAAAAAAAACACCAAAACCTGAGCGGCTAACTCTGATCACCCAAGAACCAGATCCAATCGGCTAAGAACCAGATCTAATCGGCTAACGCTGATCGGCTAAAAACAAGATCCTATCGGCTGCTAAGAACCATATCCGATCAGCTAACTCCGATCGGCTGAGATCCAGATCTGATGGGCTAACTCCGATCGGCTAAGATCCAGATCTGATGGGCTAACTCCGATCGGCTAAGATCCAGATCTGATGGGCTAACTCCGATCGGCTAAGAACCAGATCCGATTGACTAAGAACCAGAACCAGAACCAATGGGATAACTCCGATCAGCTAAGAACCAGATCTGATCAGCTGACTCCGATTGGCTAAGAACCAGATCTGATGGGCTAATTCCAATCGGTGAAGAACCAGATCTGATGGGCTAACTCTGATAGGCTAAGAATCAGATCCGATTGACTAAGAACCAGAACCGATGGGCTAGCTCCAATCGGCTAAGAACCAGATCTGATGGGCTAACTCCGATCGGATAAGAACCAGATCTGATGGGCTAACTCCGATCGGATAAGAACCAGATCCAATCGGATAACACTGATTGGCTAAGAAAACATATCCGATCGGCTAAATCCAATCGCCCAAGAACCAGATCAATCGGCTAAGAACCAGATCCAATTGGATAACGCTGATCGGCTAAGAAAACATATCCGATCAGCTAACTCCGATCGGCTGCCAAGAACCATATCCGATCAGCTGACTCCGATCGGCTAAGAACCAGATCTGATGGGCTATCTCCGATCGGCTAAAAACCAGATCCAATCGGCGAACGCTGATCGGCTTTGAACCATATCCGATCAGCTAACTCCAATTGGCTAAGAACCATATCTGATGGGCTAACTCCGATCGGCTAAGAACCAGATCTGATGGGCTAACTCCAATCAGCTAAGAACCAGATCCAATTGACTAAGAACCAGAACCGATGGGCTAACTCCGATCGGCAAAGAACCAGATCAGATTGACTAAGAACCAGAACCGATGGGCTAACTCCGATCGGCTAAGAACCAGATCTGATGGGCTAACTCCGATTGGCTAAGGATCAGTTCGATTGACTAAGAACCAGAACCGATCAGCTAACTCTGATCGGCTAAGAACCAGATCCGATTGACTAAGAACCCGAACTGATGGGCTAACTCCGATCGGCTAAGAACCAGATCCGATTGACTAAGAACCAGAGCCGATGGGCTAACTCCGATCGGCTAAGAACCAGATCGAAATGACTAAGAACCAGAACCAATCGGTTAACTCTGATCGGCTAAGAACCACATCCGATGGCTAACTCCGATTGACTAAGAACCAGATCCGATCGGCTAACTCTAATCAGCGAGGAAAACATATCAGATCAGCTAAGAACCTAATCAAATTGGCTAACTCCGATTGGCTAAGAACCAGATCGATCGGCTAACTCCGATTGGCTAAGAACCAGATCCAATCAGTGAAGGGATCAGTTAACTCCAATTGGCTAAGAACCAGATCCGAACGACTAACTCCGATCGGCTAAAAGCCACATCTGATCGGCTAGAAGCAGATCGGCTTTTCACTGTCAAATCTTCTTTTTTTCACGGCATTTTTATTTATTCTATTACTCTGGGGTTTTGAGAAGGTTGGAAAATTCAAGGATTGCCATAAAGCGATGGGCTTGGCTGGTAAGACCATTTGTGGAATATTAATGAGAACTTACCAACATGGAAAGTGTTTTCCTTGTGAAATCTGTAATCAGGTAATGACACAATTCTGCATTAAGGTAATAAATTGGTCGATATTTTAATTGCAAATAGTACCCCTCCCCTTCCACTGACACCTTAACGATGTCAGCCTTGGGTGGTTTCATGTGAATTGTAAATTTGAATATTTAAATTTCTTGTATACATGTAAAATTCATTACCCTGCTCCCCCCTCCCAAATTGCATTGCCTCACCCCCCTTCCCCCTCCCCTCCCCCGGCACGTCTGGTATTGCCCAAGACAACCTAAACACCAGCAATGTAGTCACCCTTTCAAAAAAAGTTTTGTGGGAATGTCCAGCTTTTTTGCTTTGGAAGAAGTGTGCTGTATTTAATCATTTTTGAATGATATAATCTCGGGAGCATAGTCGAAGGTCAAGGAAATTTGCATAACGTTTGTACCACAAGGGGTCTTTGTATTTCAGTCATATAAAATGTTCTATTGACTATGACCGATAAATGTCACAACGTAGATGTGGACACAACTGCTTGTGCTTTTTTTTGTGCATAAAAAGCTTGTGCTTTATTTTCGGAGCACTTACTGTTGTGTGGGACAAGATGATGTAAAATATGAAAAAACTACCAAACTGTCTACCTTGAAATGCAGATGATGCCCAAGGTCTGGATCTCCATTTTTCCAATAAATGAAAAAGGTGCTGCCACCCTGGCTAAGAGTGAAGATCATTATCCATTGGCATTGCATATGTTGGAACCCATCTGTGGATCGGTCCCATCGGCCGATGGGTCTGACCCATCTGTGGATGCACGAGAAATGACAATGCAGACCCATCGGCCGATGGGTCTGCGCCATCTGCGGATGTGTTGTTCACCTTGAAGGAATGTGTTGACAGAATGGTGCCAGGAATTGCTATATAAACAATGGAGAGCGACATTATCTTATGTAAATGGAGCGACATTATGCGCCATCCGATGGGTCTGCGCCATCCGCGGATGTGTTGTTCACCTTGAAGGAATGTGTATGCATCAATGGTGGATGAGTATGTTTATTTGAACCTAAAAATAAGCAATTGATGTCATAAATGTTTATAAAGCAGTCCGTGACATGTGGTTTGTCGATAACTGTTTGTCGATAAGATAAAAATAAGATAATGTCGCTCCATTTAAATAAGATAATGTCGCTCTCCATTGTTTATATAGCAATTCCTGGCACCATTCTGTCAACACATTCCTTCAAGGTGAACAACACATCCGCAGATGGCGCAGACCCATCGGCCGATGGGTCTGCATTGTCATTTCTCGTGCATCCACAGATGGGTCAGACCCATCGGCCGATGGGTCTGCATTGTTATTTCTCGTGCATCCACAGATGGGTCAGACCCATCGGCCGATGGGACCGATCCACAGATGGGTTCCAACACATACATTAGTTTGGCTTAATGTGACGATCCTTGCTCCCCACCCCTGAGACACAGCATCTTCTGTAGGGGGGGGCCTGGGGTATCAGTCACTTCAAGTTTTTGAAAAAGTTTGATTTTTGGTACCATTTTGAAGCTTAGGGTCTAAGTAAGAATTTTGGTCCGAGTGGACAAAGATCACATGGAGTCTTCATACATTCCCGCCATTTTCCAAGATGGCCGCCATCAAAATCTAATACTGACAATATCTCGGAAACTAATCAACCTAGAAACATGAATTTGGTGTCTATACCTAGGTTTTCATGGTCAAGGAATCCAATAAAACCATTTCTGACTACATCAGAGTATTTATTTGTCCCGAAATGGTAAATTACACAACAAACGTTATAGCAGAATTTAGCAGAATTATGCATGTTAACAATTAAACACATACGAACGTAAATTCTATAAAATACCATGAATATAAACCGAACATTCTATTTTCATTGTTCTTAGTGATATTTGATTGATTAGGTAAGTGCAACTAAAAAATCATTACTCATTCTCACAACCATCATGGTCATTTAGTTGGGACATTTGCACTTGCATAAACGTGAGCACTTCAAGTCAGCTTTTTTGCACTTGCATGACGAGCAAGGTTTTGTGCACGCGCATTTTACGTCTAGATCAAACACATCCCTGGCAAGGGGCAACGTGGTCCAGATGGGAACCAGTTGGCCATCTTTTTCCATCCATCCATGATTGCTTGGGCTTGGGACTAGTGCCAGTGGCTCGTGCGCTGTAGTCCAGATGCTCGCCTGGAAGACACTCCTTTTGAGATGTTGGTCCAGCGCATCACTTGTAGGGGGTATTCTTTCCACATCCCTAGTCCTGTGACAGAAAACCCTCATTCGAACAAGGTCAACGTTGGTGTCATCAGTGATAGGTTCGTTGGAGTACATTTTGCAAACAAAGTGACTCACCACTTCCCTCAACTCTGGCGATGTAAGAAACGGGGTGCTAGCAATTGTCGCAAACTCACTCAAGAGGGGTGGAACCTCATCTTTCCGCTTGAAGCAGTATCGCTTGCCCTTGAATTTGAAAGCTGACGTGCTGTCTGATCCAGTGAATGCATGAAAGAGAGCCAAGGCTTTGCACGTTGTCACACCCAAACTTGAGGCAATGTTGTTGAGGGAGATCATTTTGACTGTCTTTCCTGCTTTGAAAGAAATCCAGATATCTGACTCCGGATTCACCGCCTTGATGTGGTGGAAGTTACACAGAAGTATTACGACAACGTCTGTGTCGCCAGTATAGACCATTCCCAGTGATGAATATTGGAGGGCATGAAGAAGATGTACCAGGACACGAGTGTCTGCCTCCTCATGATTACATCGTCCCATGGGTGGTCCATTCCCTGCATTGAGGACTTGGTCACCAGAAGTGATATAAACCTGTTTGCCATCTTGGAATGGTGTTTGCACAATGCTTGTTGACAGGAATGAGAAGAGCTCTTTTTTATTTTCGGCATTAGCCAAAACGTTTTGCCAGTTTCCAGGCACTTTGGCAGAACCAGATACTCGCTGTCGTGTGCCTGTTCCTCGCTTTTCTCTTGTGGTCGCTTTGATTGACATTGTGCGATACTGATCCCATACAATATCCACTCTCGCTGCTCACATCTCGCCAGAGGAGGCTCACATCTCCAGTTTGCAGGAAGAGAAGTGATGTTCAACATGGTTAGTTGACTCATGGAGAGAACTGTCCTGGAATTGTCTTGCATAGGAGATGATTTAGGACCAGTAAGCAGTTGACGAAAGAAATATTTCAGCTTTGTTGGAACAGCAGATTCCTCACAACCTTCAGGAAATGACCCCTTGAAATTGAAAGCAGTATCATGATCCAAAACTGCTTTACGTAGAATTGATGCTGCCAACAGTAAGGTACGTGATTCTTCCTCTGGTGTCTGGCTCGCGCTGGAGATGATTTTTCGAGCTGTCTCTGAGCAAACAAGGAATACTCGATTTCGGATCCCTTTTTCTTCTGTCAGATGTGGGAAGTGTTCAAGTACTCTCTCTTTCAGGCGTGTGCAGTTCACTGTCTTACGAATCTCATGCTGTCCCAACCTTTCCGTCATCATATCTGTCAAATCTTGGAGAGCAAAGATTCTACGTCCTCCAGCAATTTCTTCACTGACGAATTGTAGTAGCTCATTTTCTACTGTGATTTCAGTGTCTTGGGTGACTTGACCTTGTTTTGTACTGATTAGCATTTCATAATGCCGACGGTTGAATTTAGTGTAGCAATATCGATGATAGTTAGCTTCAATAGCTACCAGATCTCCTTCTGCAAGCCGTGCTACAATGCGATCCTCTCCCAATGAAACTGCTTTGTCATGGATGTTCTCGGTGAGGGAAACTTTTTGGAATGAATGGTCATCTTTACTCGTTTCTTCATTACAGAAGAGACATAAATTTCGATTAGTTTCTGTGCTAGATCTTCTTGGTCGTTTTCGTAGAGGTGGCAAGCCTTTGGAAGAACGTGTTTTTGCCCGGTCAAGTGCTGATGCCTTGTACAACTGACGACATGTTTTGTGCCAGGATGCTCGATTTGCTTGCATAGATCCTTCATCTGGAAGTTCCAAGTTTGGGTGAGGTGCAGCATCAACATCTCGGAATTGATTTACAAGGCTGATAATATCTTTGTATGCCTCCGCCCTACGTACACCAACTGGGTTGTCAAGAGGACAGACAAGTTCTTCGTTTGTTTTTTCTTGGCAGAGGACACACAACTCACAGTTCGTTGTCTCAGCCATCACACTAGCCTGGAACGAAAAGAAAATACATGTAAGTATATAATAACCAAGCATAATCAAGTATACATGGACATAACATAACACAAAAATCTGACAAGTAGGGATTCAGCAGAAGCAGTTGCACATACATATGAATTATCCAAACCGATTTCCAAATATACAAAATGTATTCATGTGTGCTGACTTATATAACACAATGGCTATTGTATTTAGATATTTGGATACATACTGATATATCAACAGATATATAATGCGACTAGAAAATGTGCTAATGAGTTCGTGTACTGCACAGATATTCCAGCAAACAACCTAAGCTGATTCCATGATCACAAAGGATAAATGTGAGATCCTAATTGCCATGGTTATTTTTCTACTTTTGGGGAACAGAGATACACCTACTGATTTAGAGACATAACTGTTTGCTTCCCTGGCCATAAAATTCTAGGCATGGACACCAACAGCATGACTGAAGGTTTAGTGGTTTTGGAAGTATAGCCGATATAGGATTTTGGTGGCGGCCATCTTGAATTTTACCATTTCGGGACAAATAAATACTCTGATGTAGTCAGAAATGGTTTTATTGGATTCCTTGACCATGAAAACCTAGGTATAGACACCAAATTCATGTTTCTAGGTTGATTAGTTTCCGAGATATTGTCAGTATTAGATTTTGATGGCGGCCATCTTGGAAAATGGCGGGAATGTATGAAGACTCCATGTGATCTTTGTCCACTCGGACCAAAATTGTTACTTAGACCCTAAGCTTCGACCTGGTACCAAAAACTAAACTTTTTCAAAAACTTGAAGTGAAAATGACAATTTGTTCATGGTGGGAACCCCACTACTGAGAACACTCACTGCATAGTAAGAGGGCATGCAGATGTGTCACTAACAAATTAATGAAGTTGGGTTGTAGATGTTTTGGTACTCCTGACCTTTTTTGTTTCAAAACTTGAGTAAAGAAGACATCTCCACTATCCCTGCTTGTAACCACACACAAGTTTCGCTCGCATTTACCCACATACACTTAGAACTGACTCAGCTGATATCTTCCAGGAAAGACAGCTGGTATCTTCCGCAACCGACAGTCCTCAACTCCTCCTCCCCCTCACCCCAAAGCCTCAACCTCCCCTTTCCAAAGCTGTCTGATCTTTACTCTCACCCTCCTCCCGCTCATGGAAGCAAACAGGCATTCCCACGTCAAAACATCGCCATATTTAATGCTTTTTGAGCCCCTATTATGCCATCACTGATTTCAAGGAAACCCGTCACAGTCGCCTATTCAACTCACAATTTTAAGGGAAAATAGTCGGAAATAATAGCAAGGACCTGCATAATCTCCACATTCCACAGTAAAAGCGCTGCTTGAGAGAAATGGTTTTAAAGGATAAAATGTAAAATGTTCTAAAGGGTACATTCTAAAAGGTTCCTAAATTGGTGGCCGAAGTATAGAAATTGTGGGTGAAGTCAGGGGAACTGTCCAACCAATACATGCAGCATGGACACATGCACGGCTCCTTTCATAGTATAGAAAGGCAAAAGTACCCGCCCCAGTGATGGCAAAAGTCTAAGTTAATCCATCAATTTACATTATTTCATGGACTTTAAAAAGGTTAATTGGGTTGCTTTATTGGTTTCACTCAGAGCCAAAGCTCTGAACTACTTATACCGCCAACCGTGAAATGATGGTGCACCATTGAATGGTGGAGGATGGACATGCCTAATAAGTGGGCAAAACACAGGTATTTTAAGTTGTGTTAGTGCATGAAGATCTGCATTAAATATCATTTTTAAAGTGAATGCTCAGCTTATCAAATGCAGCGTGGGAAGTGGCCACCTGAAATGGGAGACAGACAAACGCATAGACAGACACCATGGTTTGCAATATATATACATATATATATATATATACATATATATATATATATATATATATATATATATATATATATATATAATATATATATATATATATATATATATATATATATATATATACAGTATATATATATATATATATATATATATATATATATATATGCGGATCCGGGGTTCGGCGCTCCCCTTACCACGGGGGGGGGGGGGGGGGGGGGGGTTAATCCCCTTGTCTTTTACACTGCCGATCCTCCGTTCCTGGAAATTATGATGCTCCTTTGCGGGGTTGAGATTGGCCAGGGTGATTGGTCAAGATGGACTCCCAAATACTTGCTTACCAATCTCCCCGCAAAGCAGGGAGATAATTTCCGCTCGAACCACGGGACAGATGGAAATTGCCGAGCGGTTTAGCAATCCACGATTCGAGCTGTTAGCAATAAGACTAACCCGATTCTGAGCGATTCTAATAGTGCCACCGGTTCTCAATTGAGGAAATCACGAAAGCGATCGGATGAGAGGAAACCAGAGTAGGAAGAACAAATATGATTTATTAATTACACTGAAAGAGGAAATGAAAGAAGGGCATATACAAGAAGAGGAGCAAAAGGACACAGGGGCAATCTTATACACTCTTAAACTTAAATATCATGCCCAGGACAATACAGACAGACTTACATGAAAGGGGAATAGCAGAAGGAGGAGAAGGTCCAGGCAGATGGCAGGGGAGGAAGGTCCGGGTCCAGGTTCACGCTCCTCTCCAGTCCACGCTTTGGTTCCGCGGCAAAACCCGGCAGGCAGCGCTGTTCATCGATCGTTGAACGCGAGCGGACCTTAGTTATCGGGGTTCATAAATCGGGGAGGGAGGCTTTGAACGTTCCTGACGCGCGGATGTTCGGCAGAAGTCCCAGCTAGAAGTCGTTCTTGCACTCGGCTCTCACGCCAGCTCTCTCTCTCTCTCGCTCCCGTCCTCCCATCTCATCTATTTTCAAAGCGCCACGCTTGCGCTTATATAGTGTCACTTTTGAAATCAAGCCGCCCGCTTTTAGACACACCCACCGGTGAGCTTGCCTCGGCCCTGGTTGGTCGCAAGGGCTCACCGATTCCTCCCTTGGTGACACGTTGAGGGGGCCACACCTTTGTCCTTGGCGCTCCGCCCTTCTTCTCCAACTTGACCGCGTGTGTAATGGCATTTGATGCAGTGAACGCTGCTGGGCGAGCAGAGGCGCGTAACCAATTTGGAGAGAGCCAAACCGCAAAATGAATGGAAATTGACTGGATTGAAAAGGACCTATGTTATTTGATTCATGCAATTGTTACGTGGTCCTCCCGGTGACTACCTGGTCTCGGTGACCCCCGGACCGTGAGAGGAACTTCGCCAGAAAGATTTATTATGTAGGCGCTTTCGTAACGCAATCCATATGAATTCCAACCAAGAGAAAATGATTTTCAATGATATATTTTCAATGGTAATGATACCATACAATACCATACATTTTCAATGATACCATCAAGGATATATTCCCCGAGCAATCAACCATCAACAATTCACAATCAACAATCAATCCCCTAGATGATTAAGATGGCCATCTTACATACGTGTGTCCCCTTTCCCCACTCCTGACCCCTTGGGTACTCACGACCCCTTTGGTACTCACGACCCCTTTGGTCTTTGTCCCTCACAATGTCTCTGGGCCCCTCCTGACCAAGATGATGGTCGGCTTCGCCGCACACGGGCGGTTGAACGAACCCCGGGCGGACGTGCTTCCACCGGGCACGTATCGTACCGGGAACCACGGCTGCAGCACACCCCTCCTGGCCAAGCGAAGCGGGTAATGTAAAGCAGGCAAAGCAACACGCCGCTTGCAACGCGTGTTAGGCCCCAAAGTGCGACCCGTACGCGTCTTTGTAGACGGTGCGGCGAACGGTGCCAGACGCTGAGTCGGTGCACGGCCCCACGGCAGCTTGCCGTGTCAAAAGGGTAGTTACACGTCCCGGTAACTCCTCTCGCCAGACGGGCTTGGGGACGCAGCTTTTCCACGCGGCTCAATATCGATCCCCACTCTCCTCGGAGCTGGGCGAGGAAGAAGAAGCCTCGTCGCTTCTCCAGGACCTCATGTCTTTTCTTCTTCCGTTTCCGGTCTCCTTTTTCTCAGAAGGGCTCCTGACCCTTTAATCACAACAACCTTTAAACGACTACACATTGATAAGCAAAGCCCGGAATAGTAATTCACATAAATATGTAACACAATGCAGAGTCAAACTATTGGAAACAGAGCCTTACCTGAAACACATACTAATGAAATAACTGAAGAAGGTTCCTATGTTGTCCTACGTGTTGCAATATGGCCTAACTAGGGTGCGACCTTTGACCTTTGGGAGATGGGGATATTTACAGGGAATTATTTACAAGAATTATTATTTACAAGTGCCGGTTCTAAAAACCGTAACACTGCACCCTTCTCTCCTTCAGGCACGTCCCGTGCCGACAAAACTTTAACTTAGTGTGACACTCAGGTGTAGTAACCCTCTACTTTTAACCTCACCCTGAGTGCGACATTTTTTTAAAACTAGATATGTCCCGCCTGCTGCATTGCATTCTACCTAACTGACTCACACCCACAGAATAACCGAATTCGGAATTAATTTTCAAACTAAACATTTACGGTGGGGAGCATTATTTACAAAGACTAGTACTATTTTGATTATTTACACTAAAACCCAGGACCTGTCTTTTTGGGAAACAAAAGCAGAACTTTTGAAAAGAGGAAAGGTCATGCCATGCACTGCACTGATACTGATACACCATACCACAAGCACCAAACAACAAAATGCACCAAAAGCACCATAAAGCACCAATAAGCACCATGACACAAAAAATGCACCAAGCATGAAAATGCACAGTCAACACATTTTAAAATAATAAATGAGGTGTCTGATGTCTTCTCTGCTGGGCCGCTGGTTCTGGTTGCCTTGATCTTGTCACTTGCTGCCTATTTGATAATAAAAGGGCACAAACCGCGTCCACTTTTTTTTTTAATTACGGCCAGCAGGGGCCATCTAAGGTGGTCCACCTGCATGGCTTAGGTGCCACCTCAACACAGTGGTCCGCAAGCAAATACCACTGGCCACAGTGGCCGGTCCCCAGCAGAGGTGCTCGGCCACAAAAACGTGTGGTCCATAAAGTGGTGCTCGGCCACAAAAACGTGTGGTCCATAAAGTGGTGTACCGGTCCAGGCAGGCAAGCAGCGAGGGTGCGGGCGCACAACTGCGACACCTGCACACTTTCCCCTCGGCACACAAAGACCACGGTCCATGAGTGGGGAAGGAAGACAAAGCAGGGTTAACGGGGTGCAAGGGTGCAAGGGTACACATCAATACAAAGTAATGCAAGATGAGGTGCGCAGGAGAGCGAGCCGAGAAAGCTCGTCCGTACCGTACGCCCCCCCCCCCCCCCCCGTCACCTAATCTACCCTTGCCCCTACCCCGTATTTACACAATTTACAAATCCGTCGCTAACGTCCTGTCTTCCCCATATCTCCCCTCTATGCCAAATTCGTCATCAATCCCAATTTCTCATCACTCCCATCTAAACCAAATTTATCATCAATCCCTCCTAAGGAGGAAGAGATGGAATATAAACAATGTCACCCCACGTCGTGATGCGTCTTACAACCAAATGTATGCCAAATCGGTGTGGAGTCTTCTCACCTCAGGTGAGTGGATGCGGATGGTGCGAAGACATTTCCAATCCTAAACTACCTTCTAAATGACTTTAACACATGTTACACTACCCGGGGACTTTCCCTGCCAAACCAATGGCCATTTTTACTCTATGTGATTCGAAGAACCGAACTCCCATTGAACATACTGTGGCACTCACCAATTTGGGGTCTCACTCCCCCGATTCTTCACCCTGTGCCCTCGCACAATTTCAGGGCTGGGTCGTGTGGCTCCCCTAGCAGGTCCGCTCACCTGCACACCTCCGCCACTGTAGTTGCCTCCTGAGCTTACCTGCTCCTCACCATAACCTACCTGGGGAAGGCCCTCTGGCTCCCTTACCCCACTACCGCCCTCTCTGGCGTCAGGCTACCCGGGTCCGTCCTCCGGATCCTCAGGCCACATTGAACTACTACTGGCTCCCAGGGCCTACCTGCGGCCTCAGCTGGCCGACAGACTAACAGTGGCGGAGTGCCCAACCAATCACACACACTAACAGGCCACATGCCCAGCCTGTTGCGGATATGGGATTTGCATCCATCCCTATCCGCTTGTAAATATTCCCCTATTTCCTCAATGCTTCCCAACTATCCCCAATCCCCCATTCCCTAGTCCCATTTTCTGTAAACAACACTCTGTAGACCCGACCTCCCCCTATTTCCCCCATTAAATGTCGCATCCAGGACCACCGCATCTCACGTAGACAACTATAGGACATCTTGCTAGTTATTCTTAGTCTATGTCAGTTAAGGATTCGTTTCCATTAATTCTGACACTTCGTTGCACCAGAATGTGACGGTATGGCACCTGTTAGGAAGTTTAGGACCTCCCAATACCTCTCCGCAGCTCTTCCTCACGGTTCAACAACAACAACAACAACAGCGGCGGCGGCGGGGTGCACAGGGAGTGCGCGTCCTCACTCCGGCTTGGTTGGTCGGGGGTGTTGGGAGGACATGAAGCCTTCCCAGCGAGCCGCCATCAAACATGTGCTCGACGGGGTTACCCCGCAGGGGCTTGCTGTCAGCTCCTCGTCAAGGGCGGAGCCCGGTAACCCCCCGCACCCAATGGAAGCGGCGGACCGGTCCCATCTGGGGCGGAGCCAACCAGCCGAGGGCGTGTCACTCACCGCTGGGCATGCGCAGAAAGAGGGAGGTGACGTCAGATGCGCGCTGAGCTTGAAAGGAGAAGGACGCCACCTCCGAGCGCTGTGAGACCTCCCCGCATTTCTGGACTGGACCGACCTTTATCCTGTCCCTGAGCCAAGGTGCACCTTGTGCTATCGACTGCCTGTCCTTCCCTGCCATCAATCCCTGTGTAAGTCAGCCTTGTCCCGTTTGTCTGTGGTCTGTCGGGGATAGAATAAGATTGGAACTAAGTGCCTACCTCTTCTGTGCCTTTACCTCAGTACCTTGTAATCTACCCCTTTTCTCCCCCACTGTAATTACATCCTCCTCCGGAGGTCTTGAGAACTGTACCCCTGGCGTCGTTTCCTTTATCCCAGTCGTTGTGTCCTTTCCATCATTGATTTAGCATAGCGCGATAAGGTCAACGTTCGGGGTAATCGAGTAAACTGTACGAACACGGCAGCCATTCCGCTCGGTCAAGCAACATCTTTAGCCGTGTCCATAACAATTGGTGTCAGGAAGTGAGATTGGACCCGAAGCGCGCTTCACGCGCTCGAAATTATTAACTGTGAAATTTGTTTTGTTTTAAAATAAAAACCCGAATTTTGGAAGTCGCGCTATGGCAGATCAAGACGGCTGGGTTCCGGTAGAGGAGAGTGAGGCAGGGTCGATCCAGGACCAAAGTGAGGGACATGAGGAGAGCGAAGCAGTGAGGGCAGCAGGTTCGCAAAATGGCGTCCTCGCGCACGAGGTTACGGGCGCGCAAAATGGCGCCTCGCAGATGGCTACGGCGACCGCGCCCGCGACCGTAGCAGCGCCCCTGATGGATTTGAACCTTTTTTTAATACAAATGAAGGCCCTTATGGTCCAGAATAGTGAGAAATTGAGGGATGACATGGGAAACCAGATCGGGGGTTTAAGGGATGACATGGGAAACCAGATCGGGGGTTTAAGGAATGACATGGGGGCCCAGATCGGAGGGTTAGGGAGTAGAATAGAGGGATTAGGAAACAAATTTGAGGGACTAGACAACTAATTTGAGGGATTAGACAATAGATTAGGGGAAATACAGGAGGGGTTAACGGGGGTAGAAAACAGAATGGCCGCTCAAGAGAATCAAATGGAAGGGATGAAAAAGGGGTTAGAGGGGTTAGAAAACAGTATGGAAGGCAAATTGAGGGACATGAGGGACCAAGCGGAAAGGGAAGTTAAACAAATGGGGCAGCAGATCGAGGGGGTCAGAATGGGGGTAGAAACTAAATTGGATGCTCACAGGGAGGAAATGGAGCAGATGAGGGTGGCATCTGGGCAGGAGATGCAAGTGATGGGAGAGGAGATCAGAAGAGGTGTGAGTGAGGAGGTCGGAGGAGTGCGCGAGGAGGTGAGGCACTGTAAGGAGCGCATGGAGAAGGAGGTGAGAAAGGGGACTGTAAAATTGCAAGGTGGTATAGAGGAGTTGACGCTGGGAGTAGAACAACTGACAGTGGGACAAAAGGAGTTGGGGGACCAGGTAAAGAAGAACACAGCGGTAATAGAGGGTTTAAAATCAACACAGAAGGAGATGAAAAAGGACGTAGGGGTAATTAAAAAAGAGTGTCAGACGGTACATGAGGACCTGACGAGGAAAATGAACAAGGTGGTAGAGGTGATGGAGGTTAAAGAGCGGGAGGTGCGGGAGCACATAGAAAAAAATAAGGTGGAGTTAGAGGAAGAACTTAAGGGGGCGGGTGATGAAGGAGGTGAAGCAGAAATTAGAGGAAGTGGAAGAAGGGGTGAGCGAAATTAAGAAGCGACGGAGAGAGGATAAGAAAGAGATAAAGGAGGAAGTAAAAGAATTGGTCCAAAGTCTGTGTTCGGATCGTGATGATGTGCTCATTAACCGGATGAGGGATTCGCAGGTGATGGAGGAGAAGCGAAGAGAAAGAGGACCCGGTGTAAGTGGTGACCAATATGGTCGTGCGTATGATGCGCCAGGTGATTTAATAAGCTTGGGGGTCGAGATAGACCCGGGTGTTCGTGAGAGGCCGTTGGTAAAGTGTGCGACAGGTCTGGTGTGCGAAAAAGGAGGTGCGCGAGAAAGATGTGTGACGGACAGGTGCATGGGGAAAGAGTGCGCTGTCAAAAGTAAGGAAGAGTGTACACCTGTGGTGAGTGTTACAGAGGGTGTAACGAAAGAGTTTGCGCAAGAAAGGTGTGTAACGGACGGGTGCATGAGGAAAGAGTGCGCTGTCAAGACTGGAGGTGAGAGTAGTAAGAGTGGCACAGAGCGTGAGTTGGTTGTGACAGGTGAGAAAGGAAGCACACCTGGAATGGTAGAGCGTGTGTGGGAATGCACGCTGGAATTGGTAGTGAGGCACGTGGTTGGGTGTGCGAGTGAGAGCACACCTGTGATCGTTACAGAGGAGGTGACCGAGGAGGGGGCGCGAAGAGGTGTGTTGGTGAGGTGTGCGACCAACGAATGTGTGCCAAAGTGTTCGGTGGTCAGGTGTGTGACCAAGGCTGTGAGTGGAATGAGTGTACCTGGGTGTGTTAGAGAAGGTACGACGAGGAGCATGGGAACAGCTGGATGTATGGGCAAGAAAGGGGTAGCGTATGCGTGTGAGCATGCAGGTGAGGCATCGACGGTAACCGGGTTAGCGGTTAGAGCGACTTATAGCCGAATCGGGCCCTCAGTGCGTGCCGGGCTTCGCGTGCCGCGAGAACCAGCGGGGATCCGAGCCACGGCGGGTTCGAAAGGACCGCCGTACGAGATCCACGCTGTGCCTCGCTTGGAACGGCCGCGTCCGGGCTCCACTAGGCGGAGCGGGCAGCCCGATAGGAAGGGTCGTCATGGCGACCACTTTTTGTTGAGGCATTCCGGCAGGTCGAGATCGGGCCATGGGATGGCTCCACGCCGAGGTGGTGCGTGGGATCTCGGCCCGGGTAAGCCCCCGTCCCTGCCCCGAATGCGGGACGTATCCAGCCGCTGGCACAAAAGAACCCGCGTTCATTGCTCGGCTGTACGAAGCCGAGCTTTAGAAGTAAATTGGCGCACCGAGAGGATCTAGTAAGTAGACTGTAATGACGAGGATAGTGTTTTGGCCTCGAAATTAGAAAAAAACAAAATTTGATGATTGGCAAAGGATTGGCAGTAATGATTGGCAGATGATGAGTAGTGATTGGCAAATTTTTGATTTGTTGAAATTTGATGTGCAAAATTGGTAGTGGGAGATGCCCGATGTGGTGGGATGGCAACTCTGTCATCCCTCACAAGGGGGGCAGATGCGCTATAGATTATGGGGTTTATGGCAGTGAAAACTAGCCCGGGTGGGTTAGGATATTGTGTGTAGGGATCTAGCGAAGATGACATTAGGTGACGTTAAGATTAGTTAGTGACAATGATACCTGTAGTGGGGACGCAGGTAGATTAGAGTGGATTATAATGACGTGGTATGTGCTTAGTTTAAAGGGAAGACGGGGAGCACTAGGTTAGCAGGGCAACAGGTAGATGAGATGATGCCGTGTGTTTGAGGATTGAACAGGTGTGATTGCACAGGTGTGCAACTGAACAGGTGTGTGGAGCAGTGTATGAGGGAGTAGTGGTGATTGCGTGTTGTGTTGACCAAATGGTCCAGGAAGAGGAGGAGGGTGCAGGTGGCACCAGGTGATTGCACAGGTGTGCAACAACAGGTGTATGTGGCTATGTGGAATAAATGGTAGTGTGGAATATCTGGAAGATTGGAATGGATGGTCGTGGAGTGAGTATGGTGGAAATTGTGGAGTGGAGTGGATGGTGCGAAGGTGTGAATGGGGGAAGAGTGGACCCCCATCACGAATACCCGGGGCGGGTAGTGTAAGTGTTAGGTAGAGGGTACAGGTAAATTGTGGTTGGATATTGGCATCTGTGGTGCGAGTGGAAGAATGATGTTTGGATGGGTGCATTAGTGTTGTGGAAATGGCTGGGCGTGTAGCCTGTTAGTGTGTGTAGTTGGTTTGGGCACTCCACCACTGTGAGGATGTCGGCCAGGTGAGGCCGCAGGTGGGCTCTGGGAGCCGGTAGTTGTTGTGGATGGGGCCCGAGGATCCGGAGGACGGACCCGGGTAGCCCAGTGCCGGAGGGCACCAAGGGGTGACAGAGCCAGGAGGGGCCTTCCCCAGTAGATAGGTTAGGTTAAGGAGCAGGTAAGCTCGGGTGGCAACTACAGTGGTGGAGGTGTGCAGGTGGGTAGACCTGCTGGGAGAGCTACACGCCACAGCCCAGAAATTGTGCGAGGGCACCGGGAGATGAATCGGGGGAGTGAGACCCCAAATTGAGAAGCACCACAGTTTGGTCAATGGGAATTGGTTTTTAGAACCCATAGTGTAAGTTGGCCAATGGATTGGCAGGGAAAGACCCCAGGTAGTGTAAAGTGTATTAAAGTCATTTAGAGAATAGATAGGATGAAGGATCTCCTCGCACCATCTGCACCCACTCACCTGAGATGAGGTAACTCCACACCATGCCATGTTTTGTTATTTTATTGTGCAGATGTTTGGAATGTGAGACGCATCATGACGTGGGTGTGACATTGTGCTTTGATGTTCCATCTCTTCCTCCTTATGAGGATTGATGACGAATTGGGTGATGGCAAATTTTGGATAGTGGGGGAGTGAAGACGAATTTGGTATAGAGGAAATATGGGGAGACGTGACAGTAGGGACGGATTGGTAATGTGTAGATTTTGTACATATTGGGTAAGGGCAAGGGTAGTGTAGGTGACAGGGGGGGTGACGTACGGTAGGGATGAGCTTTCTCACTTCGCTCTCCGTACGCATTTCGCCTTGCATTGCCTTATTGATGTGTACCCTTGTGACTTTACCCCTCGCTCATTTGTCTTCCCCCTTTTGTCTCCCACATGACCTGTGCACCCTTGGGCGCCGAGGGGAGCGTGCGTGAGTCGGCCATTGTGCGCCCGGCACTCTCAGAACCAGCTGTCTGCATCGATGCACCACATTATGGACCACATGTCTGTGGCCGAGCACCACTTATGGACCCCATGGGTTGGGGCATGGCCCCTCTGCTGGAACCGGCCATGAGGGCCCGAAATCTTGCTGGCGGACCTTGGCCACAGGGCACCGATGCCCCACAGGTGAACCACACTAGTCGGCCCTGTGGGCCATAAATAAATAAAAATGGACACGTTGGGTGCATTTCATTTTATGCTCAAATAGGCCGCCAGTAACAAAATGAAAGGAAATGACAACATCTGGAAGAAAGTAAACAGCCAGCAGAGGGAGCCGAAGAGCAAGAGACACCTGCAGGGTTTGGGTTTGTTGGTTTTATTTTATTGATGAACAGTGGTGACTGCACTGATTGGTGCTTGAGAATGTATTGGTGCGTTTTGGGTGTTTTCATGGTGCGTTGATGCAGAGCAGACTGTCTCCCCCCCAGAAAGAACAATCACAGGTCCTGGGTTAGTCTTGTAAATAAAGTAGCGTCAATTGTAAATAATGCTCCCTACCGGCTGTATGTATAGTTTGAAGACCATTCCGCGATTCGGTTATCCTGTGGGTGTGTTTCTGTAGGAGAAGGGTGCAACGTCGCAGGGGGACATATTTACTCATTTGTGAACATCTGTAAAACTGTCGCACTCAGGGTTGAGTTAATAGTAGAGGGAACTACATCTGAGTGCCACACTAAAGTAGGTAAAAATTTATCGGGTCGGGACGCCCCGAGGTAGAGAAGGGTGCAATGTTGCGGATATGGGATTTGCATCCATCCCTATCCGCTTGTAAATATTCCCCTATTTCCTCAATGCTTCCCAACTATCCCCAATCCCCCATTCCCTAGTCCCATTTTCTGTAAACAACACTCTGTAGACCCGACCTCCCCCTATTTCCCCCATTAAATGTCGCATCCAGGTCCACCGCATCTCACGTAGACAACTATAGGACATCTTGCTAGTTATTCTTAGTCTATGTCAGTTAAGGATTCGTTTCCATTAATTCTGACACTTCGTTGCACCAGAATGTGACGGTATGGCACCTGTTAGGAAGTTTAGGACCTCCCAATACCTCCCCGCAGCTCTTCCTCACGGTTCAACAACAACAACAACAACAGCGGCGGCGGCGGGGTGTACAGGGAGTGCGCGTCCTCACTCCGGCTTGGTTGGTCGGGGGTGTTGGGAGGACATGAAGCCTTCCCAGCGAGCCGCCATCAAACATGTGCTCGACGGGGTTACCCCGCAGGGGCTTGCTGTCAGCTCCTCGTCAAGGGCGGAGCCCGGTAACCCCCCGCACCCAATGGAAGCGGCGGACCGGTCCCATCTGGGGCGGAGCCAACCAGCCGAGGGCGTGTCACTCACCGCTGGGCATGCGCAGAAAGAGGGAGGTGACGTCAGATGCGCGCTGAGCTTGAAAGGAGAAGGACGCCACCTCCGAGCGCTGTGAGACCTCCCCGCATTTCTGGACTGGACCGACCTTTATCCTGTCCCTGAGCCAAGGTGCACCTTGTGCTATCGACTGCCTGTCCTTCCCTGCCATCAATCCCTGTGTAAGTCAGCCTTGTCCCGTTTGTCTGTGGTCTGTCGGGGATAGAATAAGATTGGAACTAAGTGCCTACCTCTTCTGTGCCTTTACCTCAGTACCTTGTAATCTACCCCTTTTCTCCCCCACTGTAATTACATCCTCCTCCAGAGGTCTTGAGAACTGTACCCCTGGCGTCGTTTCCTTTATCCCAGTCGTTGTGTCCTTTCCATCATTGATTTAGCATAGCGCGATAAGGTCAACGTTCGGGGTAATCGAGTAAACTGTACGAACACGGCGGCCATTCCGCTCGGTCAAGCATCATCTTTAGCCGGGTCCGTCCTCCGGATCCTCAGGCCACATTGAACTACTACTGGCTCCCAGGGCCTACCTGCGGCCTCAGCTGGCCGACAGACTAACAGTGGCGGAGTGCCCAACCAATCACACACACTAACAGGCCACATGCCCAGCCAATGTACTCCACTAATGCACCCCTCAAAGCAGTACTCTGCTACTCTCGCACCACAGATATCAATATCCAACCACAATTTACCTACTCCCTCTACCTACTTTTAAACTACCCTCCCCGGGTACTTGTGAAGGGGGTCCATCCTTCCCCATCCACTCTTTCGCACCATACACTCCACTCCACGTATTCCACACTCCCACTCCACACCATTCATTCCAGACCATTTGCTCCAGACCATCTATCCCATCCAACCATTCTCACTTGCCACCATGCAAGCCAATCACCCAATGCACAATCACACCTTTCACAATACTCTGCTCATGCACTTTCTACACACACACACATCATTCACGAGCATTGCCTCTCAATTCCTCATTTCATCCAAAACTTAAAGCTCATGCACACAGCATCATGTGACTACCTGGTTTTCCCTCTAAAACTCGTGCTCCCCGTCTCCACCTTATACTATTGCACATCCCACGTCATTATCAACCAACTAATCCTTCTACGTCCCCTCTACCGGTATCAATGTCACTACTTAAATCTAAAGTTACCTATGGTCATCTTTCTAAGTCCCTATACATTTATCCAAGCCCTCCCTGGCTAGGTTTTCACCGCCATAACCCCATAAACTAAAGCTCATGTGCCCCAAATTCGATGTCAGGGATGGTAAATCTACCATCCCTCGACACCATATACCATTTGCCATCAATTTCCCTATCACACTATCACTATCGCCATCAGTCCACTTCACTCAGAGCCTCTCGGTACGTCGTTACATCATTAAAGCTCGGCTTCGCAAAGCCGAGCAATGAATACGGGTGGTTTGTCGCCTGCAGGTTGGGTCCGTCCGGCATTTGGATTCAGGGGAGGAGGTTTTATCGGGCCAAGGCTCCAAGCACCATCCCGGCGCAAGGCCTTGCGCTCCCAAGCGCGATGGCCCAGCCTTGCTCGGCCAGAGCGCCGCCACCACAAGGGGGCGCTGCTCCGACCCCTTCTCCTTCCCCTCAAACCGGGCCGCCCGCTTTGCCTGGCAAAGCGCGGAATCGACCGTACAGGGCGGGGCCCGGCCCGAATCGTGCACGACGCTCCGAGCAGGAGCGACGCGACTACGATCCCGGCCGGCTCCCGCAGCACACAAAGCCCATCACGGACCGATAGCTCGCGTCGGCTAAACGTCGGCCTGAACGCTGTCCCGGTCAACGTCGATGCTTTACTCGCATGCTCACATTTACACGCGACTCTTCCCATACTCACACATCCAGGTGTCTCAGCGCCTCTCATGCACTCCACACATGCCTTCAATCCCACCACCGCACTCTCTGTTACACACCACTCACTGTTCGCACACTCCATAACACACCTCTCTCGCGCACCGTCTTGCGCATTCTCTCCCAGTACGTACTCCGTACCACTCATGGGAGTGCACTCTTGCATCCACCCATTCAGCGCACACCTACTCACGGGTGTGCAATCCCTTGTCACACACCCAATCACGCGCTCCACAACCAACTCACTCTCTGTATCACATTCATCACACATACACTCCGATGCGCATTCTCCCTCACTTTCACACTCTGTAACACACTCACTCTTCGACGCACACTTTTTTCTTACACGCGCGCCATTTCCACTCACACGGACCACATTTCCACTCACACAGCGCACCACGGACCTCCCACAAATGCCCGGGTTACGGTGGAATCCCAAGCGCGCGAAAATTCTTTTTGCGCTGAACACCTTCCCGCAAAACCTCTTAGCACCATATATCACCCGGCTCACCTTTGGGATTCTTCTTCTTCGCTTCTCCACCACCTGCAAACTTTCCATTTGGTTAATAAGCACAGCATCATGATGTGAGCACGGACTTTGCACATTTTCCATCTCTGCCTTCCGCGAGTGCTTTTCTAAGTCCGTCTCTTCCGCCCCAATTTCCACTATTGCTTCGGTTTTGATTTCTTTTTCCAGCCCAACGACCACCGACGCGCTCAAAATGTTTTCTTTTAATTCTGCGTCCGTTGGCTTTTCAATACCCCGGGTCGCAATCTCTACCCCGGTCCACGTGACTTTGCCTTGCTCAGCCTCGCTTTCTCCGCGCTTCTCAAGTCGCGCTACCTCGTCGCGTACCAATGCGACCCCCTCGCTCAACCTGCGGTTAACCTCCCTCTCACACTCCCTTGCTTCATACCGGGCTTGCCCCTCGCCACCCCCTCATTAATTTATTTGGCTTGACCACTTATTCCCTCCAATTGGCCCCCTAATTTGCTTCCGAATTTGACGTCTAGGCCCCCAATTTGGCTGTCTAATCCCCCCAATTTGGCTGTCTAATCCCCCCAATTTGACTTCTAGGCCCCCAATTTGGCTTCCCAATTGCTCTCCCTGAGTATCCATCTTATCATTTAGCTTCTCCAGGCTTGCCGCGAGTTGAATCATAAAGAGGTTCATATCTATTGGTGCTGCGGGCTCGGCTCTCGCCGCCACGTGCGAGGCACCGCCATTTTGTGCGCCTGCAACCCCCTAAACCGCATCCTCTTCGACCTCCTCTTCCATTACTCTCACTGCCTCCCTGGGGTCCTGGGTTGCCTCTAACCCCTCATTTTCTCCCACCGGCATCCGATCGCCTTGATTATCCATGGCACGATTTTAATTTGGTTTTTAATAAAAATTTTGGCCGGTCGTAATTTCGACCAAATTTTTTCCAGGTGATATATAAAATTTGGTTCGGGCTTCAAATCCCACTCCTGACACCAATTGTTGCGGATCCGGGGGTCGGCGCTCCCCTTACCAAGGGGGGGTTAATCCCCTTGTCTTTTACACTGGCCGATCCTCCGTTCCTGGAAATTATGACGCTCCTTTGCGAGGTTGAGATTGGCCAGGGTGATTCAAGATGGATTCCCAAATACCTGCTTACCAATCTCCCCGCAAAGCAGGGAGATAATTTCCGCTCGAACCACGGACAGATGGAAATTGCCGAGCGGTTTAGCAATCCGCGATTCGATCCGTTAGCAATAAGACTAACCCGATTCTGAGCGGTTCTAATTGTGCCACCGGTACTCAATTGAGGAAATCATGAAAGCGATCGGATGAGAGGACACCAGAGTAGGAAGAACAAATATGATTTATTAATTACACTAAAAGAGGAAACGAAAGAAGGGAATATACAAGAAGAGGAGCAAAAGGACACAGGGCAATCTTATACACTCTTAAATATCACGCCCAGGACAATACAGACAGACTTACACGAAAGGGGAATAGCAGGAAGGAGGAGAAGGTCCAGGCAGATGGCAGGGGAGGAAGGTCCGGGTCCAGGTTCACGCTCCACTCCGGTCCATGCTTTGGTTCCGTGGCAAAACCTGGCAGGCAGCACTGTTCGTCGATCATTGAACGCGAGCGGACCTTAGTTATCGGGGTTCATAAATCGGGGAGGGAGGCTTTGAACGTTTCTGACGTGCGGATGTTTGGCAGAAGTCCCAGCTAGAAGTCGATCGTGCACTCAGCTCTCACGCCAGCTCTCTCTCTCTCGCTCCCATCCTCCGGTCTCATCTCTTTTCAAGGCGCTGCACTTGCGCTTATATAGTGTCCCTTTTGAAATTAAGCCGCCCGCTTTTAGACACACCCACCGGTGAGCTCGCCTCAGCCCTGGTTGGTCGCGAGGGCTCACCGACTCCTCCCTTGGTGACACGTTGACGGGGCCACGCCTTTGTCCTTGGCGCTCCGCCCTTCTTCTCCAACTTGACCACGTGCATAATGGCGTTTGATGCAGCGAACGCTGCTGGGCGAGCAGAGGCGCGTAACCCAATTTGGAGAGAGCCAAGACGCAATATGAATGGAAATTGACTGGGATTGAAAAAAGGAGCTATGTTATTTGATTAATGCAACGCAGAGTCAAACTATTGGAAACAGAGCCTTACCTGAAACACACACTAATGAAATAACTGAAGAAGGTTCCGATGGTGTCCTACGTGTTGCAATATGACCTAACTTGGGTGTGACCTTTGACCTTTGGGAGATGGGGATATTTACAGGGAATTATTTACAATAATTATTATTTACAAGTGCCGGTTCTAAAAACCGTAACAATATATATATATATATATATATATATATATATATATATATATATATATATATATATATATATATATATATATATATTATATATATATATATATATATATATATATATATATATATATATTGTTGCGGTTCTGTCTCCGGCCTTCTCCCCTTATCAAGGGGGGATTAATCCCCTTGTCTTTACTGGCGTGGCGCGAACCGAGACCTACTACATCCCTTCCGGACAGCACCAAATATGGTTTCGGGACCAAATTCTCGCTCGTACCTAAGTACTCGCGCTGCCCTGGAAGCGAGGAAACAAGCCTCACACGGACCACGTGAGGTTGGAATACGCGGAGCAGTTTGCGTACACGTGATCCGTGCAGTTATAATTAATGGCCCCGATTTAAGCGATCCTATTTGTGCCACGCTTAGTCAATGGAGAAATCACGGGAACGATCGAATTCAGAAGAAAGGAAGAACAGATTGATTTTATGATTATCACACGTATATGCAGTTCAGGATGAAGAGACACAGAGAAATCCTTATACAGTCTTAATTATCCCAGAGACAATGGGCCCGTCTCACACACTCACACGGGGTATTGCAGATGGGCAGGTGTTCCCCAGCGCGTCCAAGGATGGTTCTCGACAGGCTCTCCACGGTCCCTGGCATGTCCGCGAAGATGGAGGTAGGCGAAGACAAGCCCACACAGCGCGTCTCTCGAGCAAAGGCGATATATCGGGGCGAACGGTCGGGAGGACTTTTATGGCAAAGGGCGGGACGGCTTTTACGGCAAAGGGCGGTTTCTCAGCCTCGTTCACTCGTTTGGCTGGAATGCGCAAGTTCGTTATAAACGCGCCTGGCTGCGCCCGCGTATCTCTAGTGACCAACTCTTCTTCCTCAACGCCTTGGTGTTGGTTAGCGCACGCGTTCTTATGCGATAGTCAAGTTCATCAAGCGCTTCCCTCTGCAAGTCCTGTTTGCCGCACGTCCTGCTCTGCAAGTCCTGTTTGCCGCACGTCCTCCTCTGCAAGTCCTGTTTGCCGCACGTCCTCCTCTGCAAGTCCTGTTTTCTGCACGTCCTCCTCTGCAAGTCCTGTTTGCCACACGTCCTCCTCTGCAAGTCTTGTTTGCCGCACGTCCTCCTCCGCAAGTCCTGTTTGCCACACGTCCTCCTCTGCAAGTGTTGTTTGCCGCACGTCCTCCTCTGCAAGTCGTGTTTGCAAAGACAAAGAGGAGAGACAAAGCACAGTCAGCAAAGCAGAAAGGGTGCAAAGGTACACATCAAAACAAAGCAATGCAGCATGAGGGGCACGGGAGAGCTAACAGAGCAAGCTCGTCCCTAATCGTTCGTACCCCCCAATGTCAGCTTACACTACCCTTGCCCTGCCCTGTATTTACAAATTACAAATCCGTCTCTATGTCCTGTCTCTCATATCCCCCTCTAAGCCAAATTCGTCATCCAATCCCTCCCAAGAAGGAAGAGATGGAATAGCACACAATGTCACTTTCACGTCGAGATACGTTTCACTTACTCAAATCAGTTTCAAAGTCCTGGTGTGGAGTTTTCGTCACCTTGGTGAATGAATGTGGATGGCGCAAAGGGAATTCCTCAAATCCTAACTACTCCACTGACATTAACTCCTTTACACTACCCTGGGTCATACCCTGCCAATTGGCCTCTTTGAACTATGTGGTTCTAAAAACCTGATTCCCATTGACCACTCTGTGGCGTCCTCGGAATTTGGGTCTCACTCCCCAATTTTTCACACTGTGCCTTTGCACAATTTCGTGGCTGGGTCGTGTGGCTCCACTAGCAGGTCCAACTACCTGCGCACCTCCGCCACTGAAGTCGCCACCCGAGCTTACCTTCCTCCTTGCGACTACCTAAATTGGGGAAGGCCCCTCCTGGCTCTCTCACCCCCTGATGCCCTCCTCGGCATTGGGCTACCCTGGTCCTTCTCCTGGATCCTCGGGCCCCACTGAACACTACTCATAACTCTAACTGGCTCCCAGCGCATACCTGCGGCCTCACCTGGCCGACAGACTACCAGTGGCAGAATGCGCCAATAACCATACACACCAACAAAGCCCACACGCCCAGCCATTTCTTGGACTCATGCACCCAACCAAGCACTTCTGGCTACTTCCTGCACCACAGGTGTCAATATCCAAACAATTTACCTAAACCCTCTACCTGGCTTTACACTACCCACCCTGGGTATTCGTGAAGGGGTCCATCTCCCCCCATTCACTCCTTCGCACCATGCATTCCACACACCATTGATCTCACACACCATCCGCGCACACCTTTTGTGCTCTTACATTCCTCTTTCCACGTGCACACCAAATCTGGCACACCTCTTGTGCTCACATTCCTTTTTCCACTTGCACACCATGCAAGTCAATTCACTTCAACACAACTCCATTTGTCCTTAATACACCACTTCTGGTTATTCCCAACCAATTCCTCATTTGCTCAAGCTCAATACACACAGTGATACTCATCCAATTCCTCATTTGCTCAAGCTCAATACACAGGGTCCTTACACACACAGCATCATCTAACTGACTACTTCCCCTAAAACTCGTGCTTCCCCGTCTTCCCTTACACTAAGCACACCCTTCGTCATTAACATCCACCTACTCTAACTACGTCCCCTCTACCTGTACCATGTCTCTACTTAAATCTTGTCATCTACTGTCATTTACTAAATCCCTAACATTATCCTAGCCCGCCCTCGGCTAGCTTTCACTGTCATCCCCATACTCTATTGCTCATGAGCCCAAGTAGTGAGGAATGGCGAAACCACCACTCCCCCACGCTGGGTACCATTCCCCAACACTATTGCTAATCGTCCACTGTACTATGAGCCTCTCCGTGCGGCAATACATTTTCACAGCTCGGCTTCGAAAAGCCGAGCGATGCATGCGGGTGGTTGGTCTACTGTTGGTTGGGTCCGTCCGGCATTTTCGATTCAGGGGAAGAGGCATGCTTGGGCCAAGGTTCAAGGCGCCATCCCTGCGCGGTGCCTTGCGGTCCCATGCACGACGGCCCAACCGCCCACGGTCGGAGCACCGCAGCCGCCAGGGGGCACGGCTCCGATCTCTCCTACCCCCCCTTGAACCTTGCCGATTGCCTTTCACGCCAAGGCGCGGCACCGACCATACAGGGTGGGGCCCGGCGCGAATCGTGCACGGCGCACCTTGTGAGACCGCCGCGGCAACGATCCCCGCCGATCCTCGCAGCACAAAAACCACACCATGCACCGAGGGCTTGCGTCGGCTATACGTCACGCTAAACGCTACCCCAGTCTGCGTCGATGCTCGGGCCGCATTCTCACCCCACGCGACCCATTCATCACTTGCACAACGTGGCGCTCCAGCGCCTCTCATATACTCCCTTACACACTTTTCCTCCACACACTCTTTTACCGCACACCCTCACGTACACCCCTCCGTTACGTACTCAGTAACACCATTGGCCATCGCACACCCTCACACACACTCTTTTGTTACACACTCAGTAACAACCATGGGTGTGCACTCTCCCGGTACACACCCAATCACACGCTCTGGTGTACACTCCTGCACACTCTCTACAACATGCTCCGGTGTGCATTCTCCCTCACTCTCCTCGGCCATCACACACTCTGTTTCACACTCTTCTCCGACACACTCTTCCCACATACATTCCGGTGTGCATTCTTCCTCGCACTCTGTAACACACTCTCCTGTTACACACTCGTGCTCCGGTGCACACTTATTTCGTACACGTGCGCCATTCACTCTCACACATCGCACAAAGGACCTTCCATGAGCGCCCGGGCTCCGTCTCGATCCCAAGCGCGCCAAAAACCTTTTCCCGCCATACACATTCCTGCTCACCTTAGGGACCTTCTTCCACAGCAGCACCACCTGCAAACCTTCATTTTTGTTAGGAAGCACGACATCACAATGCAAATCCAGAGTACATTCCATTTCTTTCTTCGATTCATTTCCCGATTCTATCTCTGCCGTCTCTTCAGCCCCAATTGTCTCTGCAATTTCTATGATTTCTCTTCCTAGCTCGACGACCGCCGGTGCGCTTAAAATTTTCTTTTCCAATTCGGCGGCCGTCGGCTTTTCCACACCTCGAGTCGCGATTTCTATACCCTCGGTCCACTTGACTGCGCTCTGCCCAAGCTCGCTCCCCACGCATTCCTCACACCGCATTACCTTGTCGCGTCCCTTTGCGCCCTCCTCGCTCAACTTGCGCCTTATGTCCTTCCCTGCCTCTTTTATTTCCTTTTTCGACGCCATCCTCATTTTTCCCAATTTATTATTTTGGATGTCCATTTTGTTTTCCAACCCCTTTTTCCACTCAAACAATTCCCGGGTGGATTTGGCCCCCATTTCTATCAATTGGTCACCCATTTCTGTCCTTTCCCGGGGGTGGCTCTGTCCCCCTCCAGTTCTATGGATGCCTGTATTTACGCCATGAATTGCGCCATGGAGGCTTGTATGTCCATAACCCCCACTTGCGCAGCGGGCGCGGCCCTCGTCGCCCTGTGCGAGGCGCCACCATTTTCTTCCCCTACTGCCAGCCCTTCATCAACGTCCTCCTCTCCAAATTCTTCCCGTGGGTCCTAGGTTATTGATTCTATCTCCTCATCAATCTCATCTTCTACCCCCATCGGCATTCAATCGCTTTGGCTAGCAATTGGCACGAATTAAATTTTTTGGATTCTAAAACTAAATTTCGGTCGCTCTTAATTTGGAGTGCGTTAAACGCACTTCGGGTCATATCCCACTCCTGACAACAAATGCTGCGGCCAATATGTACAATTGGTGTCCAAAATTTTGTCTAAAAATTTTTGTCCCAGGTTCCAAACCCCCACTCTTGACTCCAATTGTTACAGTTTTCTCACCGGCCTTCTCCCCTTATCAAGGGTGGATTAATCCCCTTGTCTTTACTGGGCTGGCGCGAACCGAGACCTATTACGTCCCTTCCGGACAGCGCCAAATAGGGTTTCGGGACCAAATTCTCGCTCGTACCTAAGTACTCGCGCTGCCCTGGAAGCGAGGAAACAGGCCTCGCACGAACCACGTGAGGTTGGAATACGCCGAGCGGTTTGCGTACACGTGATCCGCACAGTTATAAATAATGGCCCTGATTTAAGCGATCTTATTCGTGCCACGCTTAGTCAATGGAGAAATCACGGGAACGATCGAATTCAGAAGAAAGGAAGAACAGATTGATTTAATGATTATCACACTCTCTTGAAAATCAGTTTCAGATAGTTTCAAAAATAAAAAAACGTATATACAGTTCAGGACGAAGAGACACAGAGAAATCCTTATACAGTCTTAATTATCCCAGAGACAACGGGCCCGTCTCACACACTCACACGGGGTATTGCAGATGGGCAGGTGTTCCCCAAGGCATCCAAGGATGGTTCTCGTCCGGCTCTCCGCGGTCCCCGGCACGTCCGTGAAGATGGAGGTAGGCGAAGACAAGGCCACGCAGCGCGTCTCGAGCAAAGACGATATATCGGGGCGAACTGTCGGGAGGACTTTTACGGCAAAGGGCAGGACCGCTTTTACGGCAAAGGGCGGTTTCTCAGCCTCGTTCACTCGTTTGGCTGGAATGCGCAAGTTCATTATAAATGCGCCTGGCTGCGCCCGCGTATCTCTAGTGACCAACTCTTCTTCCTCAACGCCTTGGTGTTGGTTAGCGCACGCGTTCTTATGTGATAGTCAAGTTCATCAAGCGCTTCCCTCTGCAAGGCCTGTTTGCCGCACGTCCTCCTCTGCAAGTCCTGTTTGCCGCACGTCCTCCTCTGCAAGTCCTGTTTGCCACACGTCCTCCTCTGCAAGTCTTGTTTGCCGCACGTCCTCCTCTGCAAGTAGTGTTTGCCGCACGTCCTCCTCTGCAAGTCCTGTTAAGGGCTTTGTGCATGGGGTTATGTAGGCCCGCCCCGTGAACCTTCTGGCACTCACCAGACTCTTCTCAACACGCCCTCTGACGCAACCACCTTTGAGCTCTGATTGGTGGCTCATGCTTACCGTCATCGCCTCTGCCGCCCCAGACCTCAACGCTGCCCCCACCTTTTTAGGCCTACCTCGTGTTAACTCGACTAGTGAGCAAGCAAAGGGCAGCGAAATGGATCGCGTCTGTGGAGGTAGAATGGTTTGCAGAAGTGGGGCCTATTCTCCTGTCTTTACACAATGCAGAATTAACACTGCAAAGGGCCTACTCTCACACATACTATGACATAACTATACTACAAATGAGGCTACATGTTGCTCGTGTGACTATCTATGGGGGGCAACATTTAACCTTTATTAAGCTCACTTTACACATCTCAAAACCGTAGCAATATATATATATATATATATATATATATATATATATATATATATATATATATATATATACTAGTGGGGTCACCCGTGGGAATCCCACGGGCATGGACGTCTTCATTTAGATGTTGCCCATTCAGTTTTACAAACTGGTTACTGGCAATTCATCAGATCCACAAATGATGTAATCTACACAATGTATTTACTTCTGACAACATGAATGCATGTGCGTGCACATGAGAATTTTGAAATGTGTGATCACTGATCACATCTCATGTAAAATGTGACTTCAAGAGCTCAAATCCTCTTCCTCCCACATCACGCACACTGCACCAGGGAGTGGATCACCCACAGGGGAATGTGTCACACACACACACATGGGGGAGTGCTCACACATGGGGGGGGGGGGAAGTGGGTCACACACACACACGGGGGAGTGGTCACACACAGGGGGAGGGGGGGGGGGAAGAGTGAGTGTAAATTATTTGGGCGGCGTATAATCTAACGACTTTGGGTGGTGTGTAATCGCTCCGAACGAATCAGACATTACCTGGTTGCAAAGTAAAAATAGATTAAAACCAAACGTTATTAACATATATTGTATTCCACAGTTATGTTGCATTATTATGTACATTTGTGAAGTACTGTATTGTTTCATTCCATGGTTGGAAAAGAGTTGACTCGCTTTAAACAAACACTGTGTATACACCCCCAGGAACATGAAAAAATATAATTTGACTGGTTCGATCCCAAAATTCAGTAATCAGTCGCTGTACTTTTACAAAATAATAATATAAACAAGTCAGGAGACGATGATGGTTCACGAGCGAGCGGTATTCTTCAGTTCGATTTCAAAAATTCGGTTCGATTCCGACAACTTTGAAAATTTGACCTTTGTGACCTCGAAACGTCAAAACGAAGGTTACTGACCTTGAAATGAGATAGAAAATAATGTATAATCAGTTATGAGGTTAGTTAGCTACACAATACCAAAAATTCGGTTCAATTCCAACAACTTTGAAAATTTGACCTTTGTGACCTTCAAAGGTCAAAGGTCGAAGATTCTGAAATTTGTTGGAAAACTTGGATTTCATGATGTATGTGATAATATAAGAAGATGTACGACATTTCACCCTATCAGGAAGCGAACAATATAATAAAACCATCAAAAATCGACTTTTCTAAATTTCGTGACCTTGTGACCTTGACCTTGGGGCGAAAATGAAAAATCGAGCTCCTTGGGCCTAGACACATGACATTGGCCGAACCAAATACCGAAACTCCTGTCAGATTCCACCAAACCCCTCGGAGAAGATGTAGCTTGAACTCGATTACCCCCTAAAAAGATCTTTTTCGGGCCTGGCTCCACCCACAATGGGCGCAATACGCCCACTCTAGGCAGGACACAACTAAATCATGATATCAACCTCCCACCCAAGTTTCATCAAGATCGGATGATATCATCGGGTAGTTATGCTGCGGACAGACAGACACACACACAGAGACAGACGCACACACATGACGAATATAGTGGTCACTTGATAACTCGTGAACCAATAACGAAGTCCTGGGAACATCTCTCCTCTCCTTCACCTCTCCTTCTACTCTCCTTCACCTCTCATTCTTCTTCTCCTCTCCTTCACCTCTCCTCCTCCTCTCCTTCTTTCCCTCTCTCATTCCCCTCTTTCATTCTCCTCTCTCCTTCCCTGTGCCCACATAACAGTCAACACATTCAAAACGGCAGTTGGAATACATTTTGCCGATTTTCTCAAATTTAGCTGAAACTGAGACTTCAACCACCCAGCGACTGTGATGGTGAATTTGAGTGGAGATAAAGCTGTGAGGGAGACTCAATGAACTTTATGTTACAGGCCTTTAAATTTTCATTTCATTCTATAAACGGTAACTTTCATTGAATTTTCTTCGTTTTTTTTCAACTGAGTCTAAAACCATGTTAGCGACTGTGAAAAATGAAATGAGATATCGAATTAGAGTTAAGATAAAACTGTGAGAGAGAGAGCAACACACCACGGGCCTAACAAAAGAGGCCTCAAAGCTATGCGAGTCAACAAAATGGTGGATATTTGTTTTTGAAGCCCCTCCCAGACCGGGTATAGCCACACCCCCGGACAGACTCACAGACAGACAGACTCACAGACACTCACAGAATCACCTACGGATAATATTATATATATATATATATATATATATATATATATATATATATATATATATATATATATATATATATATATATATATATATATATATATATATATGACGAGGATGGCTGTCTGTTCGTCCGTTCACAGTTACGCTGATTGGCTGTGTGAAGCTAGGTGCACTGTGATTAGCTCCTGGAAAATAATATTGTATAGGCTTATTAAAAGCTGATATTCAAAATCTGATTCAATATTTTCATGATCGGAACTGCTGGTCCAATTAATTATGTCCAAATCCAGAGTGAAATCGGAAAATAATTTGGGGAAAAACTTTTTTTTTAACCCGATATATAATTAAATAATCCACTCTAAGGGATGTGAGGCAAAACTGCTCCAAACAGAAGTGTTATATTCACAATCGCCATGAGTTCCCTATAACTTTTTTCTTCGGTGTGAAAAAGACTAACAGGGACTTTTAAAAGCATCATCAAATGTCTAAAGGTTGCAGCCCGGCCGGCTTCACAGGTGTTCTGAAGTACACAGTTGAGAGAGGCTTCAATCCTCCCGGTCTATAGGATAATTCCTTTATGGCTCATTGGAATTGAAATCAATCCAAGCAATGTATACATGATGCAATATGTATGCACATAAGCAATATAAATGTTTTGGCTTCATTACATAACCCAAGTTGTTTTTTTTTCAAGGCATCGAGCAATCAAGCCAGCATTCTAAGCCTATGCACCGCCCGCATTTTTTTTTTTGGAAGCGAATGAGGCTGTGCTTATACATGGCCCACATTATTTTTATTACTTCTGAAGCAATCGAGGCTGTGCTTATACACCATTGGTTTGTGCATTTCACCTTTATGCCTGAAGCACACCAAAGAAATCCCGCCGACCATTTTGACCATTCATGTTTACAATCCCACTTCGACCCATACCCGTTTCCCATTGCCTTATTGCAAATATTTCATCAGACATAATCCATAACTTTGTGTGTATATAGGCCGAGAAAAATATATTTGCGGTCTCTGGTCAGTGCGCGCATCGATTTTGACCCTGCGCGTCAACATTTTTTTTTTTTCCAACGGTACCTACAAGTACAACAGCGCGCGCCTGTTGTTGCCGGGCCGGCGCGCTATCTCGGGAAATACGGGTCTGTGAAGGTCGCCATTGGTATCGACGTTCGCGCACGGTTCTCCCCTACAAAACTACGTTTAGGTTAGGAATTTTCATATCCAAAGATTCCAAAGATATGAGTAGTTTTGTGTGCCGTGACGTCATGAATCCAATCGGCTGGATATTGTCATTTATTGAAACGAACACGTTCTTTGTCGGGTTCGTGTGAAGCAACCAGAAGGCCTAGAGAGCTGCGGGTGGTCTCGTTAGTTAGGCCTGGATCCTATCTCGTTTGTCATGAATTTGTAGGTGTCTGTGATAATCTGGTGGACTGGGAGAAGAGATCGTGGGAAACCATCAGCCTGTTAGACCACTTGCGCATGCGCAGTGTTGACGCGATCGAGGCATTGGAATGTTTGATGGTACTTCGAGGCAGACTCGGCGTCAGAACAAATCTAATCGGGGGGCATTAGGGTAACCACGGGGGAGGGGGGGGGGGGGGCACAAACTGCCGTTCGATAACTCAATCTATGATGTAAATGCTTGATAGTAAGAGTTTGCCCTCAACAACCAGCACACCAACCCAGTTCGAATTTAAAAACATGCTGCAAAGTCACACACACACACACACACACACACACACACACACACACACACACACACACACACACACACACACACACACACACACATGCGCGCACACACACACACACACACACACACACACACACACACACAATAAAGCCTACGTGCAAGCCACGTCTTTCTCTTTCTCTTTCTCTCTGTCGCTCTCTCCCTCTCTCACACACACTGCACTGTGCGTCATTAGAACATCATTTGAAATAGACTGTATACTCCACTCTTAAAAAGCAGACAGACCCAAAAATCATTCAACATTTTGCATAATAATCATGAAAACCAAGGCTGACTTCCTAGTTAGGCAGTTAAGAGGAAGCATCGTTCATTTTTTCAGGAAAGCACCAACTTTGGCACAGATGTAGTATGGACCTATACAATTGTTTTCCTGAGGGGCGCCCAAAAATTCAGAAAATTCAAAAAATCTTTAAAAATGTCCTGGATGCCGTGAAAAAGGGGAGAAAACGGGTATTGATTCGAACTGTAGATTTTGATATTGTGGTCTCCGCAATAGCACACTACTTTACCTACCAGTCACACGGTGTGGAGGAACTCTGGATTGCCATTGACACTGGTAAAAGCTACCGCTACCTTGCCATCCATAAAATTGCCACCGGCCTTGGCCGCAGGAAGTCCGAGTCTTTGCCATTATTTCATGCCTTCACTGGCTGCGACACGGTGTCATTTTTTGCCCAAATTGGGAAAAAGACAGCCTGGAAGGCTTGGGAGGCATACCCCAGCATCACGCAGACCTTTCATGCTCTCGCTTATAGGCCATCTGTGGACGCTATTACTATGGAACTACAGAGCATAGAAAGATACGTTGCCATCCTCCATGACAGGACTACCGAGATAAAGACAGTGAATGACATGCGCCGACACTTGTTCACGAAGAAGGCAAGAACAATTGATCACATTCCCCTAACAGCAGACGCCTTCGAACAACACCTAAAACGTGCATGTTTTCAGGCTGGACACGTATGGAGTCAGGCACTTGTGCCCTGCCCAGAACTTCCATCACCAGCTGATTGGGGCTGGATGAAAACAGGGACTTCTTGGACACCAATTTGGACCACAATACCACTGATACATGAGGCATGTTCAGAGCTTACAAGCTGCCATTGTAAGTCGGCCTGTAAAGGCAACTGTAAATGCTCCAGGGCAAATCTGCCCTGCACATCACTGTGTGACTGCGATGGACAGTGCTTGTAGTACTACGCGTCTGTGCGAGAGCCTCCACCTTTCAAGTGCCCACAATATTTTAAGTTAAAACTGCAACTGTGTGTAACTTTGATTAATTAATACCATTCCATTGTTATCAGAGACCAATAAAACAATGTGTATCACTTGGAATTTAAATTTTACCTAAAATACTATGAGAGATTCAAGGAAAATGGAAACACCATGGCGGCCATCTCGAAATTAAAGATGACTAGGGCATGCCCGTACTATATATATATCTAAAATTATATCCCCCCCCCTCTATTTACATGAAATGGTTTGGTCCATTCGCAAAGCCAGTAACGACCACAGAACCCCCCCCTCTATTTACATGAAATGGTTTGGTCCATTCCCAAAGGCAAAGCGAACGGCGAACGGCTAAATCGCCATAGCTCGGTAACTACTTGTCCGATTAATATGAAACCTTGAAAAGGCACATCCTCAGGTCCCCAGCAATATATCTGGCAATTTTAATTGAATTACTATCCGTAATGGCGCACGCGCTCACATGGCGCACGCTGGCGTAATGGCGTAATGGCGCACGCTCACATCGGCCACGCCTACGCAACAACGTGTTCTGTGATTGGCTGGCCTACCCCGCAACCTGTTCTGTGATTAGTTTGGTAAATAAATCGCCATAGCTCGGTAACTGCTTGTCCGATTAATATGAAACCTTGAAAAGGCACATCCTCGGGTCCCCAGCAATATACCTGGCAAGTTTCAAGTATATCGGACCCGTGGTTGTCGAGAAACAGCGGTCGCATACACACAGACATACACACAGACATACACACAGACACACAGACACACAGAGATTACTGCAATTATAGATAGATGGATGCCAATCTCTATGCAATTGATCCCATTGGATTCAGAGACCATGAAAACATGGGGTAAGACACTGGAACTGTGGTGTTATCACTCATAGTATAGAAGTTATTGAGGGAAATAGGTCACAGAGGGCGGTCATGTTGAAATTCAATATGGCGGCCACCAGGGGTTCTGAATTTTTGGGCGCCCCTCAGGAAAACAATTGTATAGGTCCATACTACATCTGTGCGAAATTTGGTGCTTTACTGAAAAAATGAACCATACGCCATATTTTTCGGTCTTAACTGCCTAAGTAAAGTAAGTTTGGCACCAAAGGCTTGGCCTGGGGATGGGGGTTCGGGGGGGGCACAATAATTCATTTGGGGGGGGGCATGGCCCGCGAATGCCCTCCGATGACACCCACCCTGCTTCGAGGCGATCTCGAGAATGAAATGGCAGTCTATAATATGCTTGAAGAACTTAATGATTTTCAAAATAAATACATTTTAAAATAACTTATTAAGCTTGTGTTCGTTATTTACAAAAAGGTTTACCAGTACCAGTCCCATTGGCTGTCTTTAATTTCTCTCTGGACGGCGCCACGGCAGATGAGGAGGACCGCAAGGCATGAGGACACAAAAAACACCTGTATATGTACAATTCATGCTTTTCAAAAAGAAAAAAAGAAAGAAAAAAAAACCACATCGCCGCATCAATTCTGGAACTTTGATCTGACCAGAGACCAGCAATATATTTTTTTCGGCCTAATCCTCCGTGATTTGTTGATATATTTAATTATTAGATTTTTTTTACACCATTGTTTTATTTTATTTTATTTCTGGCCAGGGACACCAGTAGCGATTTTTTTCGATTCGGATTCCGATTTTTGTGCCAACTTTTGTTGCTCCCGTGAACGTCATTGTCTGTTCTGTGTTCTTGTTCTTCCACGATCCTTTGATGTATAAAAAATACAAAAGTCCAGTGTTATTTTATTGTGCTTCTCTATATTAATATTGATTGTTTATTAATAAAGTAGTGCCACAAGTGTGTAAGATCTCTGTCTATGTAACAACTGTTATTGACACGGGTCCCAACGGAGTTTTCTATGTATGTCCGCACACTGCGACATCTTCTTCTTCTTTACTGGCAATGTATTTCGTTCCCACAAACGTCTGTTTGCGGATTTGAACTCCAGCCCCTGTCCTATACCTTCACCCAATTATCTTCGTTACTTGATTGAAAAAAACCGTTGGCATGGTTATGTATTCCGTTCGAACGTGCGTGAAGATGAGTGGAGAAGAGAGGGGAGACAGGAGTTGGAGGGGGAAGACAGGGCACGGAAACGGGATTGTGTTATGGAGGGGAGGAGAGACAGCAGTGGGGGAGAGAGGGGATGAAGTAAGGGAGGAAGCGTGGATTGGGGGAGAGAGACTCTTGCTTTTTTTCTGAGCACAAGCTGCCATTTTGTCTGAATCGCACTGTTGCTTCACCCTTAGAGCGTGCAGCAAATTTTATTGGTCGAGATGATGTAAAAGTTTGCCAAAGTACTGCTAAACAGAAGGTTTTCGGAAGAGTAAACAATGTGATTTGTGTTCTACAGTGTTCAAATATATCATTCAATTGAGATAAAATACGTTTTAAAGGCTGTATAAAAAACCCAAGCAATTATTCAGAAGTTTACCGCCGCTGAATGCATCCTCTTTTACACTGCCTTATTTAACACATTAAAATTAATTATTCGTGGCTGTTGTTTGTGTCCCTTATAATCCTACAACCAGTAAGTTTCCTGTTTGGAATGATTTTCAATTTTGTTTGATTGCCAGACAGTCTAAAACAATGGAGTAACTGCTAAAATACAGTTTTAGCTTTAATTGTTTTAGTTTAATAAGTTTTAGCTTTAATTTAAAATACAGTAAAATACATCTGGCTTTTTTCCGACATCTTTGTTCTTTGTTCCTTTCCCAAGTCTTTCTACATTTTCACATTTCCCTTTTTCTATTATTTTATCGATTTTACTCTTTACTTCTCTTTCTTTATCTATTTGTCAAGTAGAAGTGGATTCTTGCAGAAGGGTTTCTGTCAGGTTCATTTGGCTGCGCCTGGATGGGCTTGAGGGTAGAGGAGTAGCAGCTGAAACCCAAATCCAATCCAGGTTCCTCCTGATGACTCCATCTTTGCTCTTTACTTATTCGGGTTCCTCCTGATGACTCCAATGCAGTATTTGGTCTTACGTTTGATTACCTTACTCATGTGTGAGCTTGCGCACTCGGGACGAGGCTCCATACAATTTGCCAAATTCACAGCCAAAGTACTGCAAAACTGCAGGTTCCCATCGCAATGATATCCCATCGAGGTTATATATGCGAGTTTAATGGTAGTTGTGACAAAATTCCAAGGTAAATATACAAGGCCACCCTAGTAAGTTGTATATTATTTATGGTCGAGTCACTTATACATGAGTAAGGACAAACCATTGAAACATTGTAATTTAAAAATCATGACTTCCTGGCTATGTTATATCACATCCTATGCTGCTTGAATATTGCTTAAATTGTGAGATGATAATCTTTATATAGGTCATTCATAAATCTACACCTATCACTTATCTATCTATAATTCCAGTAATCTCTGTGTGTGTGTATGCGACCGCTGTTTCTCGACAACTACCGGTCCGATATACTTGAAACTTGCCAGGTATATTGCTGGGGACCCGAGGATGTGCCTTTTCAAGGTTTCATATTAATCGGACAATTACTTACCGAGCTATGTCCAAAAAACGATTCAACCAATCAGAGAGCAGCGAGCTATCGCGTGTGCCGAACGTGGCGAACACACTCTGCCTCGGACGGCACATTTGAGAGCGTATTCATTTATTTCATGTTGGCAAACTATGTTGCCGCTATGTTGGCGTTAAACTATGTTTTAAAACTAATTAAAACCATTTCATGTAAATAGAGGGGGGGGGGGGATTGTCACTGTACTCGCAAGCCGTTCGCCGTTCGCTTTGGCGTTGCGAATGAACCAAAACATTTCATGGACCAAACCATTTCATGTAAAGCGTTCGCCGTTCGCTTTGGCGTTGCGAATGGACCAAAACATTTCATGAACCAAACCATTTCATGTAAATAGAGGGGGGGGATATAATTTTAGATATATATATAGTACGGGCATGCCCTAGTGTTATGAAATACCACCAATGTTTTTCAAAGGCAATAAGCTAAATGCTTACCGGGCCCTCTTTCTGTTGTGGTGATGCTCTCGGAATCAGCTTTGCCATGACATATCCTTACACCCCTGGGGTTACGAAAAGATCATGTTTTCTCAGCAGAATGAAGATGTACCCATTACTAGTGCTTTCCTAACATCCCTGAGCGGTGATACAAAGTGAGCCATATAGTTTTATTTGGGCACATTATGCCTGAGTGATGGCCCCCTTTGATGCAGCAGTGCAACTGAGGTTGTGGCAGATTTTCTAAAGAGGATTTTATTTTGAGAAAAGTAATTGCTTAGGGAATTGTTTGAATCCTTATTCTTGAATGGTTTAAAATGTATCCTCAGATCATAAATCATTTGTATAAACATTGCTGGTGATTCATCAAACCCACTTAATGTATCTGTCGGTGTTCCTCAGGGATCTGTTCTTGTTCCACTTTTGTTTTCTCTTTATCTTCATCCACTTGGTGTACAATATTACAGAATTTTATCATCATCTTTCATTGTTAGGGTTAGGGGGACCGCAAGGCTAACCCCCGCTCTAGCAGGGAAAATGGCCTTTAAAATGCATGTTGTTGTTGTTGTTTCATTGCTGGAGCTGATTATTCCCAGATATACTTGTCCATTGACTCTGATGATATGTGTTCTTTTTACAACTCTGAATTCCTGTCTGATGGGAATTCAACACAGGTGTCCATTACCCCCCTCAAACTCACTGCTGCTCATATTGACTGCTGGTCATTTGCCTCATCTCGATTTTTCAAAAGAATCGCCCCTGGATAGTCAAACTTGGGAATCACTGCTGATTGCTGCTTTTTATGGATTAAATTCCTTCAGGAGAGGAGCAGAACAGGAAGCTGTTCACCTCTTCTATGGGGCACTCCTCCATCCATACTTAGCCATAAATTGATGTGTTATATTCTGTTCCCTTTTGTTCTGTTAAGTTCTGTTCCCTTTTGTTCTGTTAAGTTCTGTTCCCTTTTGTTCTGTTAAGTTCTGTTCTCTTTTGTTCTGTTAAGTTCTGTTCTCTTTTGTTCTGTTAAGTTATGTTCTCTTTTGTTCTGTTAAGTTATGTTCTCTTTTTTTGTTACATTCTGTTCTCTTTTGTTCTGTTAAGTTCTGTTATGAGCTGAAGACTCGCCATGTTCCCCTATGGGACAGCATCAGCATTGTGGGTATGACTCCCAATAAAGCCAGAAGACGGATTTTGGAGCCATGGCATGTGGAGGAAACTGTTACATCACTCACGGATGTGGTGGTGGACTTGCCATGAGCGTTTGGCCCACTCATTCAGAAACGCACCAGGGATTTCATCAACGTGTATTACCCTGCATATAACTAGTACCCAGTTTAAATTTACATTGATTTGCATTGTTACATATCATATTCATCCCCACATCTACCCTTCCCCCTCTTCCAACACTTTGTCACATTTGTTCAGTTGTATCAGGCCATTACAATCATGTTTGTTTGTATTACATCAATTTCGCTTTATTGTTTTGCATTACAACTTGATTTTGTAATGGTGTTGGGCTAGCGGCTAGGGTGCCAGCTTAGGATAAACCAAGGATCCTTGGTTCGAATCCCGGTCGATCGCTGAATTAACGCCAGAGGGGTTGACTCAGCCTGTTCATCCTTCCGAGGTCGGCAAATTGAGTACCAGTTTGCTGGTAATTCCCTGCTTGTCGTAAAAAGGCGACAAAAAGGGTTGGCGTCAGGAAGGGCATCCGGCTGTAAAACATTGCTTCAAAAAGGGGACCAAAAAACAACAACAACCACGGTCCCCAAAAAGGCCAACCCCCGCTTTGTGGGGAAAAATGGCCTCTAAACGGTGGTTTTTATTACAACTATCCTCTAAAACATAGGGTCAGGGTTAGGGTTGTTAGTGTTAGGGTTAGGGTTGTTAGGGTTATGGTTGGGGTTGTTAGGGTTGGGGTTGTTAGGGTTAGGTTTAGGGTCCCCTCACTGTGTTTGAAAAGTTGTTAGGGTTAGGGTTGTTAAGGTTCGGGTTAGGGTTGTTAGGGTTAGGGTTAGGGTTCCCTCATATCACTGTGTTTCAAAAGCTGCTGATTGGTAATTTTGCATTTTGATTTCTCTTTTGCTGATGCAATATAGTCAGTCACCTTATTGTCCCTTCCAGTAATCTTTAAAATCAACATGACCATTCGGATAATCATGGAGTAACACACAATTTTTATAATAGCTATATTTTTCCCTGTGTGTAAATAAATTGAACCACCACCGCCCAATGGTGCACCACCACGTTAAATTGGCCAGCGTTTCCATCTCAGCAACACATATGAAGCAGCGGGAGGCAAAGATAAATTTGTCAGCGGTGTATTTGCTTCATCCTCTGTTTGGTCTGCCTGTATTCTCTGTGCACCACATTACCGTACAACAGAAGCATGGTGTATCACATCAGCAGATCTGTCTAATATGCCTATAGCATGGTGTCTGAAGGTGTGGCTATTAGGTTGACTGGTTAAAGCGATTTCGTTCTCCTTTGACTGGCATGCGCTTAATTCCAATGGCTGCTCACTCTTGTCAATCTGCACTTGGCAAGCATGATGCACACTTCTTTAATTTGTAAATCTAAAAATATATATCAAACGCCCTTCAATACAAGTTGAGGTAGGCCTTTGTCCTGCTGTGGATTTTAATTGGCTGGTTTATGCTCTTTATGGGGTCTTTATGGGAGCGGTAATGTTATCAAAAATATAATTATTTCATTCTTCACTCCTGCATTCAAAGGAAACCATAGCTGGGGCAGATAAAGTTGATTTAGGACTCCTCCATAAGTCTTACATCATTGTAAAATAGAAAAATCAAATCTTGCTCTGCAGCCAGCACTTTTAAAGTATCCATCAATCATATTGTCCAGTATTTGAAAGTAAAGTGATGATACTACTGTAAGGCCGCCACCATTCCAAACTGAAATTGGATAATTAAAAACATTCTCGTGAAGTACAGAACCATAACATGTGGAGGCATTTGGGTGAAGGGGGTGAAAACAGTTCCTAAACTGTGTCTCATTTACTGTGTAAACAAATAGCATGCACGAGGTGAAATGAAAATGTGTGGTGTTGGTCAGGGAAGGTTTTTCACCCCCAAGTCTTGGACTATTTACTCAAAGGTAACTACGGTCTCTGCTATCCCGTCGGACTAGATTTAGATCCATAACCACCCTTGTGTTCCTAAATGTTAACTGTGCCAAAGAAATCCTCAACTGTGCCAATTGGCAAGGCCCTCTTGGGACATTCTCCAATAATTGGCATCCTGCAGCACCCAGGAACCTCATTGTCATAGAGACAGTGTTGATGCTTTCACAGAGCTAACAAATTCAAGGAAATACGGTGCAGTACTGTTCAAGGAAACTTCGACATGGGCAGGAGGCCATTTGGTCCACCACCATGCCTGCTTGTTGGTCGTGCTAATTATACTAGACAGTTGAACCCAGACTAAAACAGCTCACTACCAACCATGCTGCGACTAATTGGGCTATCAGTGATTCACCCCCAACAACAATAGACATTGCCCTCCTAGTGTTCGCTGTGTTGGGTGGTAGGGGTGGTAAACCTAGGCTGCTACAGTATGGTTGTTGTGGCTTAAGTTTTCCCTGTAAGCCCCTTGCTCCAACATCTATATCACTGCGGGCGGACCTTCTGCGGGTCCTCCCCGTGTTCTCTTCAAACCGCCGTGACATCATTCCGTGGGGAAGTACTTGGTTTCAATTCATGTGGATTAGGCTACATGGCAGGGATTGACCTCTGAGGTCCATGGTGGGGGCTTTCCGCACGGCACACCATGAGCCTGTGCCACTTCCTCCCCTCACTAGTCAAGCGCTGTTAGCCAATGGTTGTGGCTGTTCACGCCATTCACATAAAAAAGGAAGCGAGATCCTATCAAATGGAATTTCATCACCCAAAATGAACGAGGTCACACGATAAAGCACGCGGAAGAAGAGTCCGCCATTCGGACTGATCCCAATGGTTTCGACATGCAGGAATTGGTTCTGGACGTTGGAGATGGTAATTCAGGTAACAGCCCGGTAATGACTTATCGTCTTAAACCTTTGACCGTCGTCGTTTTTGCTTTGATGACCATCTGTTTCCATTTATTGGTCCTGTTTGCTCGTTGCTTGCATGGTCTCCGTCCTCTCTCTCTCTCATCCGGTCCACGCGGCCAGTCCACTGGAGTTTCATTTTAATTCATGGTTCTTTGTTACTGATAGCCGCTCACCTTTGTTTTCACGATATGCCTCCACCCATAATGTCTCTCTAATAGTATATCATTTCAGCTTCAGTTAACATTTCGCCATGGAAAACTTTCTGAACTCAAACATAGTGAATTTGAAACTTTCTGCCTGTAATGACTTTCCTTCAATTGTGCCATACCTTATCATCAGAGTCTTTTGTAATGTCGCTCTACTGGCCCAAGGAATAATGAGTCGGCTAATTGCAGCAAGGTAAACCTTAAAAATTGGAGCACTCGCCACAATTAGGCTGCGATAATAAGGTACGATTCTGCCTTGCCTTCCTTATATTATGCTCCCGAAGCCGGTGTTAGTCTTTGACATGACGAGTCAGAGTCAAAATAAACATTTTTCAACAATGTATTTTTATTTACTTTTTAACCCTTTAACTTTTTTTTACCCCTAATGATTCACCGCCGTATTTGCAAACTTTCAAAAGTAACCAAAATCTTTGTAAAACGTCTTTTTTGGGGCAGTGGGGGGATTTATGACAGATCGATGATAGCGGTGACTGTGGGGGTGGAGGGTACGAGACTTGCTTGCTGTTACTAGGACGACCCATAATACAACGTTAACAGCCCTAATCATTTGGACCTTCTTGTGATGTCTGCCCGGGTAACGTTTTTTTCACCGAAGTCTTTCATGAACCGGCTGGCCAGGCCTGACGTTCAACTGAAGGTGGCAGGAATTAGTAATTTGTTCAGGATGCCAGCGATAACTCACCTACTCTTCACAAAAGACACCGAGGGATATTTAACGTCCACGAATGACTAATTCTGACAGGTGGGTTAGTGCTATACCTGAAATGACTTCTCAATCTTGGCAAGTTGAGCTTCCGGGTGGAGTCCGAGCCATCACGTTTGGTTGTCAATTCGGAAAATAATTTGGATATTTTCCTGTTACATGAAAATAAGTAATTGCAGTATTTTGTAAGTGTGTGCAGTGGAAATGTGTGTTAGTATATGAATCGGATGAGCTATAGAATGGTCATGTTGTTTCTCTTTGTGAATTCTGAAGCGAAATGTTGCTGTAACCAGGCACTGTAACTGTTACCACTGGTCTCATGGTGTGGTTATCTCTGGGTTAACTCCGATTGGTTGTTGTTGTTGTTGTCATTGTGGTCGTCTCTCCATGTACTTTTATATATTTTTATAGCGCTTTGAGAAATATTACTACATATCATTTTGTGTGCTCCTTTCTTTTCCTTCAAAAGGGTTCCTGCTTTTATAGAATAATAAATGTTTCCATTTCAACTGCTTTTTGAAGAAACAATTGGCACTTCTTCAAACATGGAAAGAGGCTTTTAAGATCAGCAAGTTTGTGATTAAACAAACACAGTTTTGGTGAAAGTAAATTACCTTTCCTTTCCAACCAAGTAAATCGATTATTACCTTTCCAACAGTGCAATTTTTAGCTTACCTGGAGCGTAGTTCCGTGGAGCTTATGCGATGGCGCATCGTCAGTCCGTCCATCCGTAAACACTTGCAACTTCTTCTCCGAAACCGCTGATGGGATAGTGACCAAACTTGACACAAATTATATGTGGCATGTTTCAACTCAAGTTTGTTCATGGCATTAAAAAAGTGGGGTGTAAGGGGGTCTACCAGAGGTCAAAGTGGATCCAGGTTTGGCCACCCGAAGTAGGTATTTGCTCTTTTCTCTGAAACTACACTCACCATATTGATGAAACTTGGCCATAGCCTTCATCACCCGTGATGTATCAACGTTTCTTCACGGCATTAAAAAATCAGGCTTCAAGGGGATTTGTGGGGGTGGAGAGTGTGACCCCCTAAAATAGGTACTTGCTCTCTTCTCTGAAACGACACACACAATTTTGATGAAACCTGACCACAACATTCAACACGCGTGGTGTACCAATGTTTGTTCAAGGCATGATAAAAATCTGGGTCTGAGGAGGTATATGGGGTGGGGGTTGCCCCCCTCAAATAGATATTTTTTTGTTTGTTTGTTTAAAGTCTTATGATTATGTTAGTATGACTTTTACATGCTGCCCTGTCTTCTAGCAACCATTGAAATTGGTTTAAAATACCGTTAGTCAGTGTAGGATACTGCTTTATTCTACCAGGTGAGCGCCCAGGGGTATTTCCCCTATTTTATTTATTTTTCTACGAGAGCAGAAACCCTTTAGAATGAAGCTCGGCCGAGATCGGCTCCTTTTATATATAGACAAGCAGGAACCCATCGTAGTAATACCACGACATAAAAAAGGAATCTTTTTATTCTTGCACTTGTTGAAAGTGCTCAAAATGAGAGGTTATATATTTCCTAACAGCATTTTTTTATTTATCAGGAGCTATCGAGGCAATGCTCTGTTGCCTATATACACTCGGGCTCAATTTTTTTCTGATTAATAATACATATATATATATATATAATTTTCCCATAGGTTTGGATTAATTTGAAGCAAATTTGCCTTTTTTTTTTCTCTCCAAGGAGCATTTCCGTGTTTCAGTGTTCGACAAACAAACCACATGTACAGTGCCTCCAGGGAATAACCAATCAGCTCGCACCTAATCAATTACCCCAGGTGGCTAGGATTATATAAACAAATTGACTCCTCCCATGCTCTTCTAGCTGAAGAAAGCTGCATAACTGCAACCATGAAGGCTACACAAGATATAAGCCCTTTGCTGTTTCAAACTCTTCACAGAGTCCCTCCACAGCTGTAACGACATTTACACTTAGGTAACACAAGAAAACCCAATGCTAGACCCCCCTCAGCTGTAAGACCGGTTTCATCACTTATTGGCGAGTCGCCAGAAAAGGATTATATAACAAAATGACTCCTCCGATGCTCGTCTAGCTCTTCTATGAGGTGAGAGCTGATTGGTTATTCCCTCTATTCGCATGAGAGATGTGGGTGGGTCTTTGGTTTTTATTTGTAGGTTGACTACTCGACATTTTCTCATGGTACTTGTTTGGAAACCTCGATGGTACGCGTTTCTGTCTATGCTGTCGCTGATGATTCTCCAATAGGCGATGGAACCGGTTGAGCAGATGAGGGGGTGTGTAGCATTGGGTTTCTCTTGTATGTACAATGTAGAACAATATCTCAAAAAGTTATGGACGGATTATGACAAAACCAAATGAGTTGTTTAGGCGACAAGAACAAGCAATTAAATTTTGGTTCAGGTCCGAATCCAGATCGGGCCTATCAGTGGGATACAAAACATAAACTGTTGAGCCTGGTGGAGGTTTGCTCTCTAACGAGTGCCGTTGCAGTTATTGCTGAGTCTGAGTTGCAGCACAACTTAAACGTCATTATCAATGTTCATCCATTCTTCCACAACCTCTTCACCTAGAATCTTGGCTTCATCACACGACATTACGAATGATTCGTTTTTATCTCAAAATTATAGTTTTAGCTTGAAAAATTGGTGGATTTTATATTTTAGGATCTTTAGGATAAAACTGGATTTTAGGATTCAGGATTTGTGGTTGGTTACCTCTACCTCATATCATGCAAATTTGTTTATTGATGGGTTAAACATATGATATTAGTTGCTTAAGCTCAATAGTTTAATAAGCAAAAAGGAAGAAGAGAGGTGGAATCTGAAGAAAGCAATCGTCGTATCCAAGTTGCCAAGTGGATTGTCTGAACTCTAGCCTTAGCTAATGCTCTCCTTGTGTGCCACATCCTTTGGATGTAATGATTTCCTTACTATCTCTTCTTGTTGCTATGTGCCACCCATGTGCAGCAACAAATAATAAGCGATAGTAAGGAGCAAAAATAGATGCATTGCTGCTGCTCCTAATTCTTCAGCAACACAATATGATGAACCCTCTTTTGGAGGAGCAATGGAGCAGGAGGGAGTGCCCAGGGATCAATATGAAGGTAGTGCCTTCAGAAAGTATTCACACCCCTTGACTTTTCACATTTTGTGTGTTACAGCCTGAATTTATAATGGATTAAATTGAGATTTTTTGTCACTGATCAACACATAACACCCCATAATGTCAACATGGAATTTTAATTTTAGCATTTTCTACAAAATAATTAAAAATGAAAAGCTGAAATGTCTTGAGTCAATAATTATTCAACCCCTTTGCTATGACATTCCAAATTATGCTCAGGTGCATCCAATTTCCTTTTGTCATCCTTGAGATGTCTCTACAAGTTGATTGGAGTCCACCTGTTGCCAATTCAATTGGATGGGCATGATTTAGAAAGACACCTTTCGATATAAGGTACCACAGTTGACAGCGCATGTCAGAACAGAAACTATACCATGAAGTGGAAGGAATTGTCCGTCGTGAATTGTTAGTTTTAAACAATAACAATAGATCTGGGGAAGGTTGTAAAACAATTTCTGGAGTGTGGAAAGTTCTCAAGAGCACAATAAGCCCCATCATTAGGAAATGGAGAGAATATGGAACTATCCAGACTCTTCCTAGAGCTGGCTGTCTGACCAAACTGAGCAACCGGGCAAGAAGGACATTAGTCACGGAGGTGACCAATAACCCAATGACCACGATGACAAAACTACAGAGTTCCCTGGCTATGGGTTCCCTGGCCCTGAGATGAGAGACCTGCCGGAAGGACACCAGTCTCTGGGTTTTGTTTCTCGGAAGTAAATTATGAAAATCTAGGCTTAATGGGAGAACAGCCAGACGGAAGCCACTCCTGCAAAAAATAACACATGATAACACATCTAGAGTCTGCAAAAAGGAATGTGAAAATCTCTGAGAACATGAGGCAAAATATTATGTGGTCTATTGAGACGATACATGAACTCTTTGGCCTGAATACAAAGCGTTACATCTGGCGGAAACCGAGCACCGCTCATCACCCATCTAACACCATCCCTACAGTGATGTATGGTGGTGGCAGCATCATGTTATGGGGATGCGTTTCAGCAGCAGGGACTGGAAGACTTGTAAGGATAGAGGGAACAATGAATGGAACCAAATACAGGCAAATCCTTGAGGAGAACTTACTTCAGAGTGCAAAAGACCTGAGGGTACAGCGAAGATTTATGTTCCCACAGGACAATGACCCCAAGTATACAGCCAAAGAAACACTGGAATGGCTTCAGAACAAGAACCTGAAAGTCCTTCAGTGGCCCAGCCAAAGCCCAGACTTGAATCTCATTGAGAATCTGTGGAAAGTCTTCAATATTGTGGTTTACTGACACTCCCCATCCAACTTGACAAAGCTTGAGCAAATCTACAAGGAAGAATGGGAGAAACTCCCCAAATCCAGATGTGCAAAGCTAATACAGACACACCCAAGAACACTCAAAACTATTATCACTGCCAAAGGTACTTCCACGAACTATTTTCTCAGGGGGTTGAATACTTATGTAAATTAGATATTTTTGTATTCCATTTTTTATTATTCTGTAAAAGGTTCTCAAAAACAAAATTCCACTTTGACATTATGGGGCATTATGTGTAGATGAGTGACTAAAAAAAATCTTTATTTAATTTAAAAAGTCAAGTGGTGTGAATACTTTCTGAAGGCACTGTGTATATATATATATATATATATATATATATATATATATATATATATATATATATATATATATAAATCAAACATATATGTTCCCTGTCTATCTGAAAATGTAGATTGTAAAGTGAATTGTTTCATACTGTAAGTTGAATCTCAGTGAAGGTAACAACACTCGAAAACATCACATCATGTAAATGTGTAAATTTTTAGATACATTGCTAGTCATCCCGATGACACCAAACGTTTATCATTTTGACCTTTCCTTCACAGAGCAGTCGTAAATGAAATATATTCAAGGCCAAAAACTAGAGTTTATCTTGATAACTCTTTTTGCAACTCTGGAAAATCACATTTTTTTGGTTTGCTTGAAAATGTATATTTTATTTTTTACGTACTATATTACTTGTTTGTTTGTTTTCTGTTGTCATGTGTTCTAACTCAACAGACCTTCAAGAGTGTTGCTCATCGTCACCACATGCTTCATCCCATAATCCCCCCTGCTCTCTTCGACTATCACTGATCCATTGCACTTATGTGCAATGCTCCCTGTTCACCTTTGATCCTCTATCTTTACGGCGTAGCCCATAGGCAGGGGCGCCGTAAGGGGGGGGGGGGGGAAGTTAGGATGATTTCAAGGGCCCTGCACTGACAGGGGCCCTAAAAATTATTGGAACATTAGGTAAAAATTCTCAAAATTAAATTATTAACCTATCATCTTTAATAGAATAATAGACCAATAAAAATAACAGTTCTTTTTCTTTTCTTGTTTTTGGCAAAAAGTAAACATCCAGAGAGCCTCTGTATTGCCCAATCCCCCCTTCTATTTCCATGAAATGGTTTGGTCCTGCCCCCAAACCAGACGCGAACGGCTTGCTCGCAGACAGTGAATTGAGCGTGAGAAGTGCCGGTTCAGCAGCGTCATGTCTCAGCTAAAAAACAAATCTGGGTGTCAAAAAAGAAAAGAAAGAAAAGAAAGACAGGAGAGAGAAAACGATTTATATAAACGATTATATTATTTAAACGATTTATATAATGGTGTGGCTGCCAGAAGCAGCGAACTGCGCAGGCACCTACTCTCTCAGACATGACATGTGCTTGTGTTACTGAAAATAAATTTAAATTTTCGTGGATTTTATTTAGTTTTTTTTTTTCAAGCATTTTGTCTATTTTCTCAGATAAGCAACATATTAATGAATAATGGGCCGACCTAGGTGAAGGATGCCGGGGTCGGTTTTAAGACCCAGTCCGCTACTGCTTGTGTGGGTATCAGACTTGCATCAAATCGTGAATTCCATACTGTATGCAGAAATGTAAGCATTGTTTCAACCTCCTGGCAAAAATGTCGGGGAAAAAATGTGCGCGCGTGTTTCATAGGGGCCCATTGTGATATCTTTTCATGGGGCCAAAAATCCCTGGCGGCGCCCCTGCCCATAGGGCAAAGCCGTCTCGAACAGTTTGTCCGTCTGTATGTTTGTATGTCCCCTCAAACGTATACCAATCAGAGCTGAGGATGTGGTCACATGACAGGGTGATGTGATTACGTCTGATGTCATTACGACGGTGCTGCAGCTGACTCTCTACGCACCGCCATTTTGATTTATTTGCCGTTCGTGCCGAACATATCGTCGAACCTGTCATATATCACAATCGCCATGCTCTACCTTGACGTTTTTCATTCAGTGTGAAACACAAACAAACCGATTGTTAAAATGACCATCAAATATCGAAAGCATCGGCGTTACATCTCTTCCAACAATACGGTACGTACCCAACCCTTGTGGGGTATAATCTAGATTACAGTAGATCTTCCCTCAGTTCTGCAAGTAAAACGTACCTCACATATGTCAGGATTCCTCCAAATTTCTTTGTTTAATGTTATATACAGCATTAGCGACTGTTTAAAAATCGAATCATATGTTTGTGGTTTATAATATTTTACAAGCCCGGCTACGCCGCTGTTAGACTTTCGGTCTTGTTTTATTGTAAACTTGATGGCCTGTAGTCGTTTCGGACCTCCATGAGCCTAGACTTCTGTCCACAAAATATGTAGACAGAGGTTTTTTTTGGCCTACAAAATGTGCAGGGCTTATGCTTATGGTTGTTAGACATTTTTTTGTAAATACATCTACAGCCTTGATCGTAATTATTTTGGTGCATAGGCAAGTAAATGAGTCGGAGAAAATTCGATGCGGTTAATGAGAACGATAAAACATAATTGCCCGCTTTTGTTCAGGAACGAATTGTAAAATTATATTTCAAAGGTCGTTTCCAGACTCTGCATTTGGAAGCTGTTTTTATTCTCAAAATATTTCCCTGCAATGATTTGATCTGAAACCAAAATTAATTTTAAGGAAATGGTTACCAGAGTAATTTCCCCTAATTATTGTTTGAGGTGGAACAAAAATGTTTGCTTTGCCGAGAGATTATTTCATACAAGAGTTATGAATTGTTATAAGGGGCAAACAAAATGCTCTTCAAACCAGGGACTCGATTGTCATGCAGTCTCTTAGGCGGGTAGGAGACAGGAAGTCACCACTGCTCACCACTTGAAGGCAAAAGGAAGGAATGAAATACAGGCAAGAGGTCTGTATTTTCATTAAGAATCAGGTGGCCGCTGGTGAATGTCCTATGCGCTTTTGGAGTTCCCGTTCCGTCAATGGCCACAAAACAGGATCTCATTACGCAGGGTTACTCCACAATCAATGGGTGTGGAAGAAGAAGAAGAAGAAGAGAACACCACCGCATTCGAGGTGAAACAGATAAATAAATAATTAACCCTCTCTTCTACAGTAATCGATCAACTTAATTATGTAATCATAATGGCTTCACTCACTTGGGTGACAGGACAGTTAGAAGGAGAAGACAGGACACAAAATAACCTGGACACGAGATCTAGATACATTATAGTATATTTATATTTATTTACTGAACATCAAAATAAACTTATCACTTTCTGTTAATATCAGAAAGTGATGAGTTTCTTTTGATGTTCAGTATATATCCAGTGCCTTCAGAAAGTATTCACACCCCTTCACTTTTTTCACATTTTGTTGTGTTAAAGCCTGAATTTAAAATGGATTAAATTGAGATTATTTTTTGTCACTGATCTATTATAATATCCCATGTCAAAGTGGATTTTTTTTTAAAATTTTTTTTACAAAATCATTAAAAATGAAAGACAGACATATGTAATTTACGTAATTATTCAACCCCCTGAGTCAATACTTCCTAGAAGTACCTTTGGCAGCGATTACAGCTTCGAGTCTTCTTGGGTATGTCTGTGTCAGCTTTGTACATCTGGATTTGGGGAGTTTCTCCCATTCTTCCTTCTAGATTTGCTCAAGCTCTGTCAAGTTGGATGGGGAGCGTCGGTGAACAGCAATCTTCAAGCCTTTCCACAGATTCTCAATGGGATTCAAGTCTGGGCTTTGACTGGGCCACTCAAGGACTTTAATGGTCTTGTTCTCAAGCCATTCCAGTGTTGCTTTGGCTGTATACTTGGGGTCATTGTCCTGTTCGAACATTTATCTTTGCTGCACCCTCAGGTCTTTTGCACTCTGAAGTAGGTTCTCCTCAAGGATTTTCCTGTATTTGGTTTCCATTCATTGCTCCCTCTATCCTTACAAGCCTCCCAGTTCCTGCTTCTGAAAAGCATCCCCATAACATGATGCTGCCACCACCATGCTTCACGATAGGGGGATGGTATTAGATGGGTGTGAGTTGTGCTTGGTTTCCACCAGCCATAGTGCTTTTCATTCAGTCCAAATAGTTCAATTTTCATCGCATGAGACCACAGAATATTTTGCCTCATGCTCTCAGTCTTTCACATGACCTTTTGCAAATTTAAGGCATGCTGTCATGTGCTTTTTCTCATGAGTGGCTTCCGCCTGACCACTCTCCCATCAAGCCTAGATTTATGAAGTGCTGCAGAGACTGTTGTCCTTCTGGCAGATTCTCCCATCTCAACCAAGAAACTCTGTAGTTCTGACAGAGTGGCCATTGGGTTCTTGGTCACCTCCCTGACCAAGGTCATTCTTGCCCGGTTGCGCAGTTTGGTCGGGTACTTTCATATCCTTTCCTTTTCCTAATGATGGAGCTCACTGTGGTCTTGGTATGGGAACTTTCAACACTCCATAAATTGTTTTATACGCTTCCCCAGATCTATGCCTCCTCACAATTCTATCTTGGAGTTCTACGGACAATTCCTTGGACTTCATTGTGGAGTTTCTGCTCGGACATGCCCTGTCAACTGTTGGACCTTATATAGAAAGTTGTGTTTCTTTCTAAATCGTGTCCAATCAATTGAATTGGCCACAGGTAGACTCCAATCAAGTTAAAGAGACATCTCAACGATGATCAAAGGAAATAGGATGCACCTGAGCTCAATTTGGATTGTCATAGCAAAGGAGTTGAATACTTATTGACTCGAGACATTTGAGATTTCCATTTTTTATTATTTTGTAAAACAAATTTTAAAAAAATTCCACTTTGACATTATGAGGTACTATTTGTAGGTCAGTGACAAAAAAATCTCGGTTTATTCCACTTCTAATTCAGGCTGTAACACAACAAAATGTTTAAAAAGTCAAGGGGGTGTGAATACTTTTTGAAGGGACTGTATGTGCTTCATACTTTTTTGGCACGTCTTAGACTATTGGGAGTTTCTCCATTTAACTTTTTTAATGCCACATGTATCATGCTCTGCAAATGTTTCAGACCATACCATGGACCACTGATCTTTTCATCGAAAGACAATGCTAAATACCTGACTCAGGTTGGACTTTGTGGAACTATCACAGCTGGTGAGGGCAGACATTTGCTTTTTGGCTCACGTGCCAGCACACACTGACCTGCTCTTTCTGAAAGACAGCATGGGATTTTTAACATCCACAAGCAAAAGCTGGCAGAGACGGCTCTTCGGTTGAATATCCCATTAGATGATCGGACACTGCACTCGTAATGCAATGCTGTACCTTCAAAGTAACAGAATGGTAGTTTAATATACCTTGTGCAATTACACCATGAGATCACATGACCTTTATGCCCACTGCAATTATGGCCATGAAGCCGGACATGGCAATCAATCTATAGTGGCCACTGTTGTTGAAGACTGAATAATGTTGGAATTGGGTTCAATTACCATGTCAATGTATGTTAAAACCCTCATGTCTGTTGTTTAAAAGGGGACTCCTGAAAATGTCATGTGTGGGAGTAGATTTGCCCATTACAGCTGAAGTCATTACTGAACTCCAAGACATGGAGTATGCAGATATACTGCAAGTTGTTATATGTATCTAATGGAGTGGGTCAGAAGAAGAAGAATATATACCCAGTGGATACAAGTGTCGTGTAGAATCGCAGCTGTATGTACCGCAAAGCAATTCTTCCTCTTGGTGTTCTTTACAGAGCAAGTGGTAATCGCCATGACGGACCTCTCTCTGTTTTTTTTTTTTGGTATACTTGGTCGAGGCTCATAGTAAGAGCCAACACATAGAACATATAATAAATGGAGTGCGAGACGAGGGGGAGAGAGAGAGAGAGGAAAGCACAACAACAGAGAACAGGGACATCAGGAGATCTGTGGAAGGGAGAGAGCTGGGGCGGGGTACACGAGATAAACAAATGGACACCACAAGGACTTTCAGGAAAGAAAGCAAGGAATTGGATTTGGGTGGATTATTGGGGGTTGAAAAGATCAAGGTGTTGGATGGGGGAAGATAAGAGATGGTGGTGAACAGCTGTTTTAAAGACCTGGAGGGAGGAGAGGGATTGAAGAGCGTGAGGGAGTTTGTTCCAAAGGCGGAAGAAAAGAGGAATGAAAGAGTGAAGGTGAGCAGAGAGTCTTGATTTTGGTAGTTCCACCAGAAGAGGGTTTCTGGCAAACCGTGTGCATCCTGCAGGAATATTAGGGGGACAGAGCACAGACAGAGCAGGGGGAGCTAGGCCGGAGAGGAGTCGGTAGAAGATAGAAATTGACCGGTATTCAAGGAGTACATTCTATGTATCCACCTTATTTAGGCTTTCATTATACAGTCAGCAAGGTTTCTGACTCGTAGCTGGGAAGGAAAATATGTAATGTAACTGCACTTGCACCTTAATCGTAACTTCACCTGCTAAGTACAGTGATGTGACCTTTGCTGCAGGTGCTGCTGTGTCCCACAATTCCATGGCTCCATAACAGTTAAGAAGTGATTTATTTTAAAATATGTAGTCCCACATGGATTGCCAACTTTTGGGGGATCCCGCTGTGTTGCTGATGACAAGTGAGCCAGAAATGCGTCTATGGATTGATTCCTTTCCTCAGGGGAGGCAGGGAGGCAGAAGTGGTGTTGGCATTTCCACAAAGGTAACAAAAGCAGGTTGCAGTGTAGCAGCTGACAACACATTTAGCAGTTGATCGATCTGTGTCTTTTACAGACTGCAACTAAGTGGTTGAATAAGTTGGGAAAGAAAAGGGAAGGATGTCGGGAAGAGGAATGTTCGGGCCGTAACCCGTAAGGAGTGTGAGATGAAATTTTGCTTTTAGAATATCTAGACAGATGTTTGCCCGGACTTCGTCATCAATGTCATATCTTTCTCGGATTCTGAAGTCCAATGGCTGGTTGTCTGTTTCACCCTCCCACTCCTTGGTAAGACCATTTACGCACATGCTATTCGGCATTGCATTGCACATTACCGTGGACAATGGATAACAAGGAATAAAGCCTTGGAATCAATGCAATTACGTATTACCGTTTTATAAAGATGTTATTTTTAAAGTGCTTTTGAAAACAGGCATTGAATAATGTTCATGGATTTCCTCCTCCATGATGTTTTTGGGTGGCAGGGGCTCAGTGCCGGTCTCCAAACTCTTCCCGCTGGAGGAGAAAAGTCGCCATTGTTCTCGTGATCTGTATTATCATCACCATCGTCTGCCTGGCCGTTGTGCAGAACAAGAAGAAAACTCCTTCCAAGGTCAATCTCATGGAAACAATTTACTGATTGAGTGTTTTTTGTCGTTGATGTTGTTGTTTTTTCGTTTTGGAAATCGAGGGGATTGTTTATTGCATGAAGTGTGCAGAGCTGCAAATCTCCAATGGTCTTGGGACTTTAATCAGTCCCAGTTTCCCACTTCCCAGCCAAATTAGACCTCCGGAACATTACAAGTATGATGTCGATGGGTGATTCTGACCGTACTTGGAAAGCAAGAGATCTGGATCTTGGCCAGTACCAAGGAGGTCTTTGTATTAGATCTTCTGGCAATTTAGTTTTAAGATAGGACAGGTTCATGGCATGATATGAAAAATTCTGAAAATAGGATGACGATCCACTTAAATAAATATTTATCCCTTAAGGAGACATGTCTGTCTGTTTGTCTGTGAACATATTATCTCAAAAAGTTGTGGACGGATTTGGACGAAACTTGGTGGACCGGTTGGGTGTGTGACAAGGACGAATTGATTCGATTTTGGTGAAGATCTGAATATGGATTCGGATATGAGAATTATTTAATTTTTTATGTGATTCTTCACCATTGAGAGATCGGGCGAAAAGCGTGATATTTCAAAAATATGTGGACGAGTTATGACTAAACCTGGGGGATGAGTTGGCTAGGTGACAAGGACAAGCCGATTAATTTTTGGTTCAGGTCCGAATCCAGATTCGGCCTATCAGTGCGATACACAACATGAACTGTTTAACGTGGCGGAGGTGTGTGCTCTACCAAGTGCTGTTCTAGTTTATTATGTACTCATGGGGGAGGTAGGGGAGTGGGTGTTGGCTGTAAATTGAGGAAATGACATTAGGAGAGCATGGGAAGAGTAAGAAGGGAAGGGAAAGAGGTTGAGAAGAGATGGGAAAGTAAGAGAGAAGGATGGGAGATGAAAAGGAGTCCAAATTTCAATAAAATATTGATAAATTTTGTGTACAAACTAAATAGATGGCCCCTGTAGAATAATAAATTAACTGCTTTTCTACTTCAGAAACTTCCAGAAACTCGTTATAGCAAAATCAACGTTTTATTCACTTTTGAGAGTTTTGCTGTATTTCACTAAATGTACGAATTAGATATTAATGACGTTGTTCTGTCGGTCGTGGCTGTAGCTCCTTCTGTAGGTCTTTTGTTGAACCTCGTTCAGTTGTTGACCAGTCTCCAGTTGGTTGATCAGGTCAACTGGTCTTCAAGTTGTTCAGTCACTCTCCCAGTTCACTGCTTCTCCGTCACTCTCCCAGTTCTCTCTGCTTTTCAATCGCAACTTTCTCTTGGTTTTAAAGCCCCAAACTCCTTTGATGTTGCGGAGCATGCAGGGTGTCTCTGGTTCCCTTATCCAAAACCTTATTTGGCTCTCTCTTGGCCAGCTTTCTATGTTGAGCGACTGAGAGCACTTATTTCTGTTCAAGAGGTCAAATGCTCTGACCTGCTCAGGGAGAATTTGCAGCCTGTGTGCAGTGAACTGAACATAGGCTATTTTTGATAGACAGATGGCAGTCCAAGAGCGGTACACATTCTGTCTTGTATTATATTGCTCTTGTCTCATTTGTAAAGTAAAACATATTCCTTTTACTTTGTAAAGTAAAACATATTCCACTTTAAACAAGATTACATTGAGGTATATTCTAGCAATATTGTCAATATGAATATTTATTCCCTGACAATCCCCAGTTTTTTCTTTTATGTTTATATTAACCATTAATCTAAACATTACCACATTAAATATTCAAACCACGAATCTGGTAATTCAATTTCCTAAGGCATACACCGTCATTCTGGAAGAATTTTGATCACAATACATTTCCTTGTTCATTGACTCTGTCTATGTTGATAATTCAATTCAACTCATTTGCATAAAGATCACAAAACATTTCACCTTCACCAAAACGCAATAATTTCAATTCATCATTAAAATAATAAAGCATCTGCAACATTTGGCAAAATGTTTGCCTTTAATCAAATATTGACTTTCTTTGTTTGAAAAAAAAAAGGGGCGGATCACTTGTGTTTGAAATTACAGCATGAAACATTTTTCTTCTGTTGTCTTCATCACATCTTCACTATTTGCGTAGAATTTTCTGCTGTTCTGATAGCTGGGCAGAGTCATAGACTGACCCTGCTCTCCATGCAGCATCCTTGCCACTCTTGCTGTGAGCCATAGTAGATTTGAACAAGGCCTCCATCCAGTTGTAGTCGACTTGCCTCCTCACTCATCGTGAGCATGGAGCAAGTGTTGATGTGATGTTGATTTGTCAACAAGATGTGGAGCAGGGATGCCGGATGCATCCGCAATGATGATGTTGGGACCATGGTACTCAGTTGTCCATGGTCCATAACAGGAGCACACAGCAGAATCGTGCACAGCTGTTGTGAAGGAAAAGGCGCGCGCAGACGTTCGCTTGCAGCTCCATGCTGGCTCCCCGGAAGTTGGTGAAGTAATGACACACGTCACCGTATTCCGTAGATGTTGCAGGTAAAATGTCATCGTCCTGCAATTGCTGATGTGATGAATGTTCGAGGTATTCAAACAAAAGTAAGTGATCGCCCTTTTCCATATGTTGCAGTGTGACCCAGACAAATGGTCACATAATTTTCCCTTGGTGAAGGTAAACATCCATCTTACAACGGAGTATTTCTTCATCATTCTTTGAGAAAGAGGGTGTATGCCAGAATTAACTTCATTTTTCACAAATTGTCCTTTCTCAAACTTCTTCCCAGATGTCGTTAGCACTCCATTTGGGATGTGATCTGGTCTTCCCTTTACTCAGCCACATTTATATCTGCTCTCCACACAGATTGAATCAGATGGGGTACATTGTAACATGAAATCACTATATTTTATAACAACTTCACACGAATAATATTCAAATCAGACATGTGTTTTTCACTACTAAACTTAGAATAGCATCCACAATTGCTTTCAGGTTCATATAATTCAAACATTAAACTCATGCAGGTATTGTAACCCAACTTCAAAGAAAATAAATGCATTAATAATGAGTATATATGATTGAAATCACAAACAGGAATATCTAATTCCCAACAAATCTTGCAAACAAGCAAACTATGCATAATGTATTATTAGCATAGTCCTCCCCGCTTTTTGTTTTTCTTTAACAGCGTAACTTGTGGTGATATGAGTTCATCGATCTTGTAAAACGGACATAGTTCACAACATTTTGTTATGCCCTTATTTTAACTCTACTGTATTCATTTTCAACATTACTTGATTCAATCGTTGAATCTCAGTATTCATGTCGCCATAGAAGTCTTCCTCTTTTGTGGTTCCACATTCATTTCCTCATTTGTTGCTTTGTTTATTTCCTCTTTTGTGGCTGCTTGCACTATCATAGTGTTGTTTGTTATTTTATTCAAACCCACCGTCACTAAGGTTTTCAAGCAAGCCACTACTAAAACTATTGCCAATATAACCACTAATCGAATAAACAAATATTGGAGTATCTCAGCTGCTACTCCTCATATTTGTTCATACCTATAACATAATTATATGTCAATGACATTCAACATTATATACCAAACTAACAAACTTCTTAAAATGTGACTAAAGAAAAATCCCTTAATATGTAACATAAATCTGATTATTTGCCTTATCCTGATGCCCCTATCTCCCGGGGTCCATATTTGTTTCTATTGTTATCAACTTCCTATGAGCTGTGAATTCGTTCCAAAATACCACAACCATAGGTTTTAACAAAGCTCTACCAAACTATTTCCAAGTTGAACTCAAAATACTAGTAAAACAATGATTTGAAGAATTAACTTCAAAGGGTCAGCAAATTCATTCTATAACCAGATCTAATTTTCCCATCCAATAGTGTGCCTTGACACATGTCATATTATAACACTTTAATAAACCTTCAGAAATGTTTCCCATCGCAACAACTTCCCTTTTACAAATAGCCATGTGTAAATTACGTATTGAACGACAATTTTCTCTCAATGTGTTTGGCCTAAATGGCCGCAAAAGTGGCTGCCAACATGCAGTACCTTTTTATCTACCAAGTAAGTGCTCGTCGACATAAGACCTCTACCAAATGTTGTTTGTAAAAACAAATCTGGGATTTATAATTACATGGATGCACACTCTCAGGACATTGCAGGCTGCTGTTATCAATCCATTACGATAAAATAATTTCTTTACCCACAATCAAATAATTAACACAAATTGAGGATATTATCCTTATCACATTCATTTATAGATTCATTTGGTTCTAATTCTCGCTTTTCCCACTGCTATAAGGAAGAACAGTAGCTCTTATAAGTCTTTGTAATATCTCATTAAATTTACCCAGCATTGAAGAATTTATTTACTATCCATTTCCCTTCTGTTTACCAGTAACTTTGTTTAAACTCCATAACTTAATTTGATAAATCCCATGTGTACAGCTACCACTTATTGAAACCCCTACTTTTGTAGAAAATATCCAAATAAGTGGTTGTATACCCCCTTAACTGTTGCTCATCCATTCCTATGCAACTTAGTGAATACTACTGACACCAGTATGCCAATATAGGTGTGGCAGATTAACAAAATATGTTGCAGGTACACGTAACATCGTGTTCTGAGTGTAAAAAAACATAACAGCGCGTTCACGTCTGCCCCTTGGTTTTAAGATTCACAATGCATTCCGTTTTAAAACTCACAATAGTTCAATTCAACAAAATTGTCTTTACTATCTGCCCATATCATCTATGCCTAAGACACATCCATACATACAGCACAATTTATATGCTGATAAAGGTCACGTTTATATATGTAAAAATCCATGAGCAAAGTACTCTGGAAGGTCAGTGTAAGACCACTTCCAAATTTGACTAATTTTGTACTCATTTTGTTTATGAAGCTCCTATCCATAAATAGCTGTTATTCTCATATAAATTCTATCAAAAATGGAATCCCAAAATTACTCACAATTTTACTATTAATTAATGGCTGCTCATAACCTAGCACATCAAATCTGTATATTCCATCGCCCTTGACAAAAGAGATAATGTTCATAATCAAATTATATTCCTATTTTATTTTACGAATTTTCTGGATATTCTTGTAAGATTGACACACAAAACAAAAAAACCATTGACACACAAACATACACAAACCCAAGCATTATGTATATTTGTTTGCATTTGAACCATCATTAACAGATCAAGATGGGTGTCAATTTTCATTTCAATTTCGTAAAATTTATCCTTTAATGTTAGAAACGCTAATACACAAATAGACAAAAAGTTTATTTTTAGAAAACCCCTATAATGTCACATTGAAATTACCCTTTTTGGTCCCACAATAATTTATCCAAATTTTACAACACCTCTATTTACATGTCAGTCGACCACTGACCTATCAGCATGCAAAACAATAGTCCAAAATGCCCACCTGATGATCATGTGACGCTTGTCACTTGGTTTCCAAAAAATTTTGCAAAGCAATCTTCCACACTTTGGTAATTGTTTTGTTGTAAAAAATTGTTTTGCCCAAAATACTCCCTAAAACGACATTTATAATTGGCAAATATGAGGCTTCCAGAATGAACTCTAATTCTGGATCTTTTAATTCATGTTCCAACAAAAATCCAATTTTGGCATTTAATCAATTAATTATTAATTCGCTAATAAGCAAAAGTAAAATTCATTCTTGCTCCGAAAATTTTTGAGACAAGAAGCATCAACAGTTATTCATGTTGGATGTTGGTCTGATGATTTAATCTGTTGAGGCCTGTCGTCATTTGGGATCTGCAGCAATGAAGGCCTAATCGTTATCTGAGGTACCGGTAAGCACTGGTACCCTTGATCTTGGTTCGTCCTATGAACTCGTCTTCCTATTTGAATATGGACAACATCGTTTCCAGTGTCCAATATTTCCACAATTAAAACATCGATGTCTGTCATTGGCTGGTTTGTCCACCTGTTCACTTGTATCGCTGGGCTGCATCTCTTGGTTTCTGGGTTGCCACTCCACTCTCTGGTTATCTCCTACTGCATTGTTGCGTTGTTGCCCAGAAAACCTATTGCGTTGATTCGTAGTCAACAGGGCTTGAGTCTGTAGTTGCATCAATTTCTCGGCATTTACAGCACTATTCCTGGCTTGAATCCGCTGATGATGCAAGGCGTAATTCAATATTTCTTGCATTGGCTTGCCTTCCCAAGCAATACATTGTCTTTCCACTTCACTCTTCAATTTGGGCAACAGACCATTAATAAAAAGGGGTTTTAAGGCATTTTCAATTTGTGCCCGGTCTATTCCTGAATATAGTCGGAAAACATCTCGCAATCTGTCCAAATAATCGCTAGCATCTTCGCCTGTTTTCTGCTTGCATGTAACCACTTTGTTCCAATCCGTCAGTGGTGGCAATTTTTGTATGGCCTCTATCAATTTATTGATCTGTGCCGTTCTAGCCTCCGTGGGCATGTCTACCTGTCCATCTTCTGTATTTACCCAGTTGGCCTCACGCATTAAGTTCCTCAAAGTGGTGGTATTAGGAATTAACCACTTCAAAAGTATTTCCATGTCTCTTGCAGTGGGCAACTGAGTTTCCACAATTAACCGCAGTTCTTCCGCAAATTGAAGTGGATCTGTTTTGATTGATGGCATACTACTCTGCAATGCCTTCAATTGATGTACCTGCCATGGTCTATACATCAGATCTGGGTGTTGCTGATTTGCCCCTGGAAATTGCCGCTGAGGAAAATTCATAACACCACATTGCTCAAACCCTCCTTGTGAGAGAGTCAACTTTTGATCATTCATTAGCCAATCACATTGATTGTTAGATTGATTGGCATTTATCACACGACTTTTACTCCTTGTATGGTGAAATGGAGAGCATGATAAAGGTATAGCAGCTGGTTGCATCGTTTGCCCACTTTGAGTCGGTTCCTGTGCCCCAATTGCACCCTCTTGGGTAGTTACCTCAAATGGGTCACTTCTTTCACCTGTCCTCTGTTGACTAGAACCAATCGCTGCACTCTGTTCTGGTCTTTCGGCAGGTACAGGTACAGGTACTACCTGTGGCTTTTCCCACACCCCAATCTCACTGAACAGTGTTGCAGATGAGTCTGGATCAGTAAGTCCTGTTGAGGGGGGGGGGGGGGGTCAAACAAAAATAACCACATATAATATAACAAATAACTACCAGACTCACCACCTCGTTCATCGTCCAAGGTTGTCTGCACATTGATGTTTCGCAAATGTCTCAAAGCTTCTTTCTTGAGACCGCAATTTTTATCAATCAAACAATCAATATATTCAATTCAATTTATTCAGTTCAATTTATTCAGTTAAATTTATTCAATTAAATTTATTCAGTTCAATTCAATTATTCAATTTCAATTAATTTATCAATATTCATCAATAAATCAAATTAATCATTTTGGATGACTCCTTGCATAAGCCCTTTCCCCAATGATGTCAGGACAGGTCCATCTATTGACTGAGATCGAAGCTCATCGGTCGTCACCTCTGGTTCATACCTCATGTCAATTGACGAATCACTGTTCTGTCCTAGGGTCATATCTGACCTATTTTTCCATTTTGCCTGGTCTCCACAAATTTCCTTTGCAACCACTAAAGGCAACTCATCCTTCATTCGTGAGATCGCCAAAATGGATGGCAGATATTAAAGTTCTTTGGGAAAAATATCTCATCATTTTTCTTTTAATAGTACCCAAATCTCTTGGCAATATAATTTTCGTAAAAGTCCTGAAATGGGACTGTCAAATTCCTTCAATCATGCTAAATTTTGAAACTCCATCGCTTGTAATACCCAATTTATCCCATAGGGCTTGAAAGTTCTTTTCCAAGTTCGTGCAATCATTCTGCATTGGAACCCTATGATATCATTCATAATAATCATCATGATTTTATAACCATGGTCATATCATAATCATCTATTTCAAAAACAAACATTTCCTTTATCACCACAGCTATGTGGTATAATCAACAATAAAATAAACTGTACATAGCAAAAGGCTACCTCCTGACCACTTAGTATACCTATTGACAATAAGTCAAAACAATATCGACTAATCATTAAACAATTGAAAGAAAAATCGCTTCTACTGCTCCAGCCGCAGCATTCGTCATTTTGTCTGTTCATTCGCGTGACCAAAACGAAATAAAGGGAGCTCAACCATTACACGGCGCTTTTAATGGCGCATGCCATAGGAACTCAACGCAATTTCGACTCGGCCAGAAAAACGAGCAAATTTTGCAGGATGTTAACTGGAATTTGTCGTGAAAATATATACAAAATACACAAAAATATATACCCACAAAAATAAACAACAAACCCAAACAAACCCAAGGTCGACCATATTCAATTCAATTATGCAATTTCAATGAATTTATCAATATTAATCAATAAAATTCTAATAATAATACATAATAAAATATCATAAATGATAATATCAAAAGTCACATTTATCAGTCTGATAACTCTATACCTAAGCCTTTTCCCAATGTTGCCAAAACAGTTCCGTCCGCTGGCGGAGGTATTTGATCATGGACGTCACTTTCGACCCATACCTTCCGTCAATTGACAAATAACCGTTCTGCCTCTGGATCATATCTGACATATCTTTCAATCCTGTCTGGTCACAAATGCAAGTTTACCAACCACTGAAGGCAATTCAACCCTTCATTTGTGAGACAATCAACCAAATTGATCAGACAGATATGAACCAGTTCATTGGGTACCCAAAGTGCTTGATAATTAAAATGTTGTAAGATTCCTGAAATGCCGTACCAATGAATGGCAATTAATTCATAATATTGACCCATGTAATCCAATCACACTGAAAGTGCAACCTTCCAACAAACTTTGTAACTTGTAATACAGCATTTATCCTGCAGGGCTGTAAAACTATCCTTAACAGCCCATGCACTCAATTTACATCAAAACCCAATGATGACATGCCTGACAATCATAGCAATTTTCATGATTGTAAAACCATTTTCATTGTAAATCATTGTAATTATAAATTGTAAATGAAAATTTACCATTATTGTAAATTGGCAATTATAAATTATAATTGTAAAAAAATTGTAAATTGTAATTTGTAATGCATTACCATAATCAGAGTCATACCATAATCAGTCATTTCAACAAACTTTGAGAATGAACAAGACCACTGATCATTAATGATGAAGGGTGGGGAAGGGAGGAGGAGAAGTGGCAGAATGCCAAGGGAGGGATGAGGCTGGGGGGGTGGGGCGGGGCTCCCTTAGGGGTATTAATACTATGCGAAATACGACACATTGTATTTTTCTAAAAATAACTGTGTATTATTGGCTGCACTTATTCTCCCTTACAAGGCTGTGAGAGATTTCATGGTGGATACTATTGTCCCTCTCAAACTTCTGTGCAAGCCATACACTCATCTGTATATTATCTAACGATGTAAACTGTGTCGTACCATTTCACAAATTATTTTAGCAGTATTGGGGCCATGGTTTGAGGAGGGGGGGGAAGAGGGGTGCAAAAACACATACCCACACACACAAAAAAAAAACACAGCAAGACCACATAATGAGGTGATATGCTAAATCAATATGGGATCCAATGGGATATGGGATCCACAATCCCATCCAATCCCATACAATCAACAATCCTATTCAACAACACACTTCTATACATGCCTCACAATCTGTAATATAACCTGACTTGGTGGGGAGGATGATGGCAGGATGGGGTTTAGGATTGGGGTAGAGGGGACAGGAAATGGAAGGGGGGGGGGGGGGAGGGAAAGGACGTGATTTTAGTTCACCACTTGAAAGGGTCACCAAATCCATTTACCTGTAAATTCACCCATATATATACAGATCTAAGTTTTGTTTCATCAAACAGGTACAATTTTGTGTTTGGGTCCAGTTAATTGCCTTGCCACATGGCATAGTATCTTATTTCAATAAATTCCTGTATGACCTCCCCAATACTCATCTGTAACTTACATATGTAATTACAATTGTCTCCCAAATGTGTTTGGCTGGGGGGTGTAGGGCAGGAGAAGGTGAAAGAGGTTACATTTAAAAAAAAATCGTTTCTGATCCCATATGTAAGAAGTGGACAGGGACCAAGACGCAACACCAAGCGTTGCCATGGGCAACCTGCCTGCACGCATTTTACAACGTGCCCGGCTGGAAGTGGAAAAGAATGCCTATTCTTAGACCGTCCATCGACTCGTGCAGACGAGCACGTGTCGGATTAACTTTTATGACAATGCTAAACTCATTTTTGTAGCACAATGGGAATTTATGTTTGAAAATCGAAGCCAGCCGATTTTCCCTTAGCACTGTATACTGTATAAAATGCAGTTTTTGTACAAAAATCGCTAGTTATTTAAAAATCCTCAGATAATCGTTTTAAAAAATCGCTGTGCACCTTCTGCGATAGCATATCCACACGTCCCTCGTGACCACATCAAAGAAGAGGCTCACCACAGGAAAAAATATTATATAAGTCTCAACCGTAGGAACCCGGCAATATTTGAATCATCATACAAAAGGAACGGGCAGATATGTGACGCAGACCATTAAACTGGAATCACGTATGAAATCAAATGAATACACAAAAAGCATATTCATACACAAAATATTTTCATGACTGGACGAATGCAGCACCCTTTTCGCTAACGTCCCGGGATTCGTTAGTGGCTCTTTGCAGTCGTAGAATGTACCGAATTTTTTTTTCAAATTACAGAAAAAAAAAAAAAAATTTTTTTTTTTTTTTTAATTTAATCGTCATGACTTCTGAAATCTTTTCACACCTTTAAGACCCCGAAGGGACCAAGCGGTTCTCCCTCGAGGAGGTGTGCCTCGTGGCTTTTTCCACCTTCCACATATCAACAAAAATACACAAAACTCAAACACTGAACAATTTTGCGCAGATTAACATCAGACTACACAGATAACAAACAAAAGCTTACCTTGTTCTGTGGAGTTGACTCCCTTACGGACCACCAATTTGTAGAATAATAAATTAACTGCTTTTCTACTTCAGAAACTTCCAGAAACTCGTTATAGCAAAATCAATGTTTTATTCACTTTTGAGAGTTTTGCTGTATTTCACTAAATGTACGAATTAGATATTAATGACGTTGTTCTGTCGGTCGTGGCTGTAGCTCCTTCTGTAGGTCTTTTGTTGAACCTCATTCAGTTGTTGACCAGTCTCCAGTTGGTTGATCAGGTCAACTGGTCTTCAAGTTGTTCAGTCACTCTCCCAGTCCACTGCTTCTCCGTCACTCTCCCAGTTCTCTCTGCTTTTCAATCGCAACTTTCTCTTGGTTTTAAAGCCCCAAACTCCTTTGATGTTGCGGAGCATGCAGGGTGTCTCTGGTTCCCTTATCCAAAACCTTATTTGGCTCTCTCTTGGCCAGCTTTCTATGTTGAGCGACTGAGAGCACTTATTTCTGTTCAAGAGGTCAAATGCTCTGACCTGCTCAGGGAGAATTTGCAGCCTGTGTGCAGTGAACTGAACATAGGCTATTTTTGATAGACAGATGGCAGTCCAAGAGCGGTACACATTCTGTCTTGTATTATATTGCTCTTGTCTCATTTGTAAAGTAAAACATATTCCTTTTACTTTTAAAGTAAAACATATTCCACTTTAAACAAGATTACATTGAGATATATTCTAGCAGTATTGTCAATACTAGGGCATGCCCGTACTATATCTATATCTAAAATTATATCCCCCCCCTCTATTTACATGAAATGGTTTGGTCCAAAGCGAACGGCTTGCGAGTGGTGACAATCCCCCCCCCTCTATTTACATGCAATGGTTTGGTCCAAAGCGAACGGCTTCCGGAGTTTGGTAAAGAAATCGCCATCGCGTGCACAAACGCGCAGGAAAGCGAATGAATCGCAAATTCGTTTTTATTAGTTGTAAAACATAGTTTAACGCCAACATAGTTTGCAAACGTGAAATAAATGAATACGCTCTCAAATGTGCCATCCGAGGCAGAGTGTGCCCGCCACGTTCGGCACACGCGATCGTTCGCTGCTCTCTGATTGGTTGAATCGTTTTTTGGACATAGCTCGGTAAGTAATTGTCCGATTAATATGAAACCTTGAAAAGGCACATCCTCGGGTCCCCAGCAATATACCTGGCAAGTTAAAAGTATATCGGACCCGTGGTTGTCGAGAAACAGCGGTCACAGACAGACAAACGTACAAACGTACAAACGTACAGACAGAGATTACTGGAATTATAGATAGATGAATATTTATTCCCTGACACCCCTAAACTGATCTGTCTGTCTTTTGCGTATTGCCATCACTATATATAGCACCCACTGTCATCATCAAAAGTTGTACAATAGATACTCTGGTTCACAGTCAACCAGCAATTTCCCGTTAAAGGATAACATTTACAAATGCATTCTGGTTTTGTACATCCGTTGTTCATTCAGGAACTTTCGTAAGACTTTCATGATTTTGCTCATATGACTTCCCTTCCAAGGAACTTCAATGCACGAAGAGGCCTCCAAGCCCATCAAGTCTTGCAATGGTTGCCAACCTATGGTTGTTATCAATGCTCGCTATCCTTTTTAATGCTGAGGGTCAAGCAAGGAGGCAGCACGTATCATTTTTATAGTTTTTGTTATAGTTGGTATAACTTGCAGTTGATTCTAACCACAAACCTGCCAGGCTGACGATGATAGATCTAGTGATAATGTGCATCAATACCATACCGAGGAGGAACACAATTACTAAACATGCGAGCACATCGAAATCATTGTGAAACAACTGATATAGATAGTCCTTTCTTATGACTTATATTGATCAATAAGCTCGTACATATGATGACATCATGTCGACACTAACTTCCATAGAATAATGAATTACTTTCTTCTTCTTTTTCTTCTTTTTTTTTTAACATATATTACTCTTAAAATATGCATATTGTTTGATAATCTGTCAGGGTAACTGTCAATTGCTGTTATTGGAAATTAAACGACGGTTTTTTTTTTATAATTACCTCCACCACCAAAGGTAGATGAAGGTTATGTTTTCACCGCTTTCTGTCTAGAAAAAAGGAAAGAACCACCTTTAGAGGCCATTTTTCCCGCAGAGCAGGGATTGGTTTTCGGGCACCCTGGTCCCCTTTTTGAAGCAATGTTTTACAGCCGGATGCCCTTCCTGCCGCCAACCCAGTTGGTCGCCTCTTGCGACACACAGGGAATTACCAGTGAGCTGTTACTCAATTTGCCTCCTCAGAAGGATGACAGGCTGAGTCAACCCCCCTGGTGTTAATTCAGAGATCACCGGGTTTCGAACCCAGGATCCTCGGATCCCAAGCCGGCACCCTAACCGCTAAGCCAACACCAACAAATTTGTCTATCTGTTTGTTTGTCTATGAGCAGCATATCTCAAAAAATAATGGATGGATTTGGACTATATTTGTTGGACAGGTTGGTTGTGTGACAAGGACCATTTGATTCGATTTTGGTGAAGATTCAGATCTGGATCCGTTTACTATAGTTTATTTAAGTGATTCATCACCATTGAGAGATCGAGGCAAAAACGATATATAGCACGATATTTGAAAAAGTTATGGACAGATTCGGATGAAACTTGGTGGGCTGGTTGTGTATGTGACAACGACGGAATGATTCGATTTTGGTGGAGATCCGGACCTGGATATGAGAATTTGTTAATCGGCCCGCGCACATAAAGCGAGAAGCAGGGTTAAATAATTGGTTCTTGTCTGTCCACACACGTCAGTTTATGATTGAGGATCAACTTTTTTAAATTTAAACATATTTTGAACACATATCGCCATTGATCAGAGCATGAACAAGTTTGCTGTTTTACCCTACTTTGGCTCTAAATTCATCCCGATTGCTCATGCACAGAGCTGTGAGATAATATTATTACTCTATCTGCATGCCATGGAATTTTTTTTTAAATCACACTCTTAAATCATTATTTTATTTCAATTGAGGTGTATAATTGAACACTGTATGGGGTAACATGTTCCATTAACTCCCCATTTAAAAAAAGTGATTATTCCCACCATTGAGAGATGGGGTAAAAAAAATACATATTTATAGCAGGATGTATCAAAAAGTTGTGGACGGATTATGAGAAAACTTGGTGGATGAGTTGGGTAGGTGATAAGAACAAGCCGATAGGTGAACAATTTGGGGGAGGCGAGAAGAACCAGATTTTGTTTCAGGTCCGGACCGACCTATCAATGGGGTACAAAACGTAAACTTTTCAGCCTGGCAGAGGAACAGTCACGCGAAAAAGTAAGTACACCCCATGTAAAGTTTTGACTTTTTCAACATATTTCAACATACAGCTATTTGATCTTCATTTCAACAATATTGATAGATAAAGGTGATATAATATAACAAATATCATGGAACATTTACATTTTGTAGTCCATTGTATAATTTAAATAAACATAAATGCAAATTTCGCATGTGGAAAAAGTAAGTACACTCTTGCCTCTAATAGATGGAATTGCCCCCTTTTGCAGAAACATCCTCAAGTAGGCGTTTCTTAAAACTGTCTACCAGTCTCTGACATCGACTGGGAGAAATTTTTGCCCACTCCTCCATGCAGAATTCTTTCAGCTGTGCGATGTTTGAGGGGTTTCTTGCATGCACAGCTCATTTCAAATCCCCCCACAACATCTCGATGGGATTTAGATCAGGGCTTTGACTTGGCCATTCCAGAACCCTCCATTGCTTTCTTTTCAGCCATTCCTTGGTGGATTTACTGGTATGTTTAGGGTCATTGTCATGTTACAAGGTCCACCTTCGGCTGAGCTTCAACTTTCCAACAGATGGCCTCACATTATCCTCAAGCACCGTCTGGTACAATGAAGAATTCATAGTGGATTCTATGATGGTGAGCTGCCCAGGTCCTGATGCAGCAAAGCTGCCCCAAACCATAATATTTCCACCACCATGCTTTACATTTGCTATCAGGTTATTGTGGTCAAATGCTGTCTTTGGTTTTCGCCAAACATGTCTTCTGGTACTGTGACCAAATAGCTCTACATTTGACTCATCTGTCCAGAGCACATTGTTCCAGAAGTGCTGGTCTTTGCCTAGGTGTTCATTGGCAAACTTTAGTCTTGCCCTGATGTTCTTTCTGGACAGCAAAGGTTTCCACCTGGCACACCTCCCATGTAGATCAAATTTGTGCAGCCTCTTTCTAATGGTGGACTCGTGCACTTTGACATCAACAGTGGCAAGAGCTACCTGTAGGTCCCGTGATGACATTCTGGGGTTCTTAGAGACTTCTTTCAGCATCTTGCTGTCTGCTCTTGGGCTGAACTTGCTGGGACGGCCAGGCCTGAACAAGTTGGCAGTTGTTTGGAATCTTCTCCACTTGTAGATGATCTTCCGGACAGTCAAAAGATTGATTTCAAATTGTTTGGAGACCTTTTTAAATCCCTCCCAGACTCGTAGGCATCTATAACCTTCTTTCTGAAGCCCTCAGAAAGCTCTTTTGATCTAGGCATGGTGACGCCGCACACTTCAACAACAAAGAGCAAACCAAACTAAATGTCTGAGGTTTAAATAAGACAGGTTCCTCCAAGATCCTCTCTAACAATGTTCTAATCATTTGCACCTGTGCTGGTGCACCTGATTGAAATTTTAGGTATTTGAAGTAGTGATAAATGTAGGGGTGTACTTAATTTTTCCACATGTGAAATTTGCATTTATGTTTATTTAAATTATACAATGGACTATAAAATGTAAATGTTTCATGATATTTGTTATATTATATCACCTTCATCTATCAATATTGTTGAAATGAAGATCAAATAGCTGTATGTTGAAATATGTTGAAAAAGTCAAAACTTTACATGGGGTGTACTTACTTTTTCACGTGACTGTGTATGTATATATTGTTACGGATACGGGGGACGGCTCTCCCGTTAGCAAGGGGTGATTAGCCCCTTGTCCTGTTAAGCTGGCCGTCTCCCCGGTCCTGGTACTTGTAACGCTATCCCGCGGGATGGAACGGATCAGGGTTATGGGTCCAGGGTCTATCCCGAATACCTTTATCCGTCCCTCCGCAGACTAGGGAGACAAGTACCGCTCGAACCCCGGTTTGGATGGTCTAGTTAGTTGCCGAGTGGTTTTTAGCAACCCGAAGTTCGAGTCATTAGCCTTCACTAAACCCGATCCTGAACGTTGGCCGAATCGCGCCACGTACACTCAATATGGAAACCTCTAAAGCGACCGAAAGAGCATGAAGAAGTAAAGACAAAGTAGGGAATAACAAGATTTATTACTATTTATACACACTAAGCAGAAAGGAAAAGAAAGATGATTTATAAGGCAATGGAAGGAGCAGGAGACATAGTGCAATTATTAGCTTATATATATGGCAGTCTTAATTAATACCCCAAGACAACATGAAAGACGGACGAACAATCACACTTACACGGGGAAATGATGGCAGGAATCACTGGAGGGAGGAGAAGGTCCAAGCCGATGGCAGGGCAGGAAGGTCCTGGCAATTCCACACCGTCAAGGTCCACGTTCCGTGCTCGAAGCGAACAGCAGCTGGCAGCTCCGCGTCTCCACAACTAGCAATAGGGCCTAGACTAGAGGGTCTCGGCGTATTGCTGCAGTATCAGCACCCCCCCCCCCCCCCCCCCTCACGTCTCGTTCTCTCTTGGCTTCTTTAGATGGATCGCGCATCTGCCGCACCTCTCTCTCAATCTTCTCCGGACCTCTCAATCTTTTCTCAGGACTCTGTGACTTCTCCAGGACCTCAATCTTCTCCGAAAAGCCCTATAGAAACCCGCGCATGTCCTTTTATAACGTGCTTTTTGGTTTCTTACCCGCGTGCATTGTAAACGCCCCTCGGTCAGCTCACCTCGGCCTTGATTGGTCGCGAGGGCTACCGATCCCGCCCCTCTTGATGACGCGTTGGCAAAGCCACGCCTTGTTCCTTGCGCTTGGCTGACTCCTCCCCCCGATGATGAGGTGGAGACACGCCTTTCTTCTCCGTTGGTTACCTCATGCGTAATGGAGTCAAATGCAGCAAACAGTGGACAGGGGATGAAATGCAGCAAAGTGGCTAAAGAGTCAATTGCAGCAAACCTGGCAAACCTGGCACTTGGAAGCTGCCATGGGGCGTCGGAGGGGCCTACTCTTATTTAATTCGGTGCAATGAAGAGTCAAACTATTGGGAAACACATCCTTAACCTACATAAAATAAGGGACTAACTATTTAAAAGGATATATGGTGCCCTGTGTGTAGGTTTATGGAATTAACTAAGAGGACGAGCTTCGACCTTTCTTTACATTACGGAGGGTGCTATTTACACACAACAAAACCATAATTCTCTCATTCTTTACATTTTCTCAAATTCGTTACACTTCTCAAATTCGTTACACTTCTCAAATTCGTTACTATATATATATATATATATATATATATATATATAAAGGAGGAGTGTCTGTGTGTCTGTCTGGATGTCCGCTTATAACTCAAGAACTACACATCGGAGAAAAGTTTTAGACACAGATTCGGAATCAGCATAAAATTCCGGTGGTTATAGGCTACTTTTTATTTTAATATCAATGGTTTAAAAAACCGCGCCAGCTGCAATTCCATGGTGTAGTTTGTGGCGGCGCTATTGCCCCCTTCCGATCCCATGACGCATTGCGGTTCCGATTCGCGATAAGGTCTATGCGCTATCACCGACACTTTTCCACCTTTTCCATACCTTTTAATCAGATTTACCTTATCGTCCATCGTAAGCACATTACGCTTGGAAACACTAGCATTATCCTTCTTCGGACCCATGGCTAACACAGACACAGTAAAGGAATACTGTACGTCGCCTCTGTTTTGAATGAGAATCAGCGGTTGCGCGTACGTACAGTATACTGTACGTACATATTTATATATTTTTAATGTGTTTTTTATTGTGTTTTAAATTGTTTTTTTGCTTCTTTTATTGTTAATTTATGTACTATTTTATTTATTTTAAATATATTTTTCAGGAAAACAAATGTTTTCACGTCCGTAGGAGTGACGTAATGTCGCACATAATGACGTTCGCTGCCCGGTCATGAAAGAAATTATGATTCTCTTGACAAAGTGACAGATGAAGATCAGGCAGTAAACCTCCCAACTGAGTTTCTCAACAGTCGTCAGCCTCAATTCTAAAATCCTTAATTTTCATCCTATTGACTTGAACTTTGAATAGGATTTACATATCGGCTTACTGAATTAAACCACCAACTATTTTTGAGATCGGCGTAGGCCAAAAGGTCAACGTAGGCCAAAGGTCAACCACTTTTTTTTTTAGTTTCTAAAATCCTCAATTTTCATCCGATTCACTTGAAATTTGAATGGGATTTACATATCAGCAAACTGAATTCAACCAACAACTATTTTTGAGATCACCATAGGCCAAAAGAGCAACATAGGCCAAAAGTCAACAACAATTTCAAATTTCTATCCTCAACTTTCATCTGATTGACTTGAAATGTGAAGAGGATTTGCATATCAGGTCACTGAAATTGAACCACCAATTCTTTTTGAGGTCAGCATAGGCCAAAAAGTAAACATAGGCCAAAGGTCAACAACTTAAGGTGAAGTTTTTAAAATCCTACATTTTCATCCAATTGACTTGAAATTTGGATAGGATTTGCATATCGGGTCACCTAATTCAACCACCAATTATTTTTGAGGTCTAAAGGTGAAAATATCAATATGGGCCAAATTTCTAAAATCGTCAATTTTCATCTAATTGACTTGAAATTTGAAGAGGATTTGCACATCAGATCACTGAATTAAACCACCAATTATTTTTGAGGTTAACATAGGCGGGGGAAGGTCGCCACTTGAGGTTAACGTATATATAAGGGGGGAAGGTCGCCACTCCTCTCCGGCCCTCTGCTGGCCGTTGGGGAATTCACCCACTTCCGCCCGTGCTGTTGGAGTCAACTGGACTCTCATCCACCAGATGTGCAGAGCCATCTGCCATTTAAACCACAGGGCTGCGGACCGTTACCCTGGTAAGGGTGGCTGACAGGTACTACACCTTGCCCACAGGTGACCTGGGATTATGTAAGGCAGGGGCATCAATCTCCCTGAGGTATCAGAAGACACCCTCATACCCATTACAAAGTTCTTCGTGCAATACTGCACGGATCAATTATTAGACATTATCAATCATGAATCGATCAACATCAGTTTCTTATCGAATTATTTTCATGTAGGATCACTTTACATTGTACATGAAGATGAAACCTTCCTCAAACTCCTCATCCTATGTCCACAGTATGGCGTGGTTGCAGACGCCGGCTCGTCCCACACGGGAATCTACGTGTACCAGTGGCTGGCAGACAAAGAGAACGGTACCGGCATGGTGCAGCAGGTCATGGAATGCACAGCAGAAGGTTTGCCTAGAAAGGTGTTATGGGGGGGGGGGGGGTTGGGTAGGAGGTCATTGCAAGATGGTGCCATTTGTGTGGTCACCATGGATACTTGGACATAGGCCTGTAAACATTACAGTAATTGTCAAATTGTGGACAATCATGGCCATGTTTTCTCAAAGGTAATGTTCCTGCAAAGTCTTCTGTATTTCATTTTTTATTATCTGCCAAAGTGTGCTTAATGTATTTAGCATACCTTCAACCGTGTTCGTGTAACTAGTCTTCTTTAAGTCTAAATAATGAACTTCCATGGCTGTTAAGGTTGGCAATTGGATGCAGAGTCTCTCTGAAGATAATTGCACATTGTGACACCCAACTAATACAGAAATGAAAGCAGAGTGATGATGTCAGCGACACCCTCATTTGGCTTTCTTTACATGTTGCACAGCGAGTCATTTCAGATTCATAGTTTGGTATTTCACAAACACTAAACCTACTTCCACTTATCAATACGGTGATTGCTCGCACTGCCTGAAATTCAAAAATAACTTTTGCCAAAGTGATTTCATGTTTATGTTTTTAAAAAGGGACAAGCAAGGGGGTGTGACATGGGTGAGAAGGACCAAATGGCCTTCTTTTATTACCGACGCCACTGAAGGTAGATGATGGTTATGTTTTCACCCCTGTCTGTCTGTTTATTACCCTCGCCTGAGGAGAGGGTATTGCATTTGATTCCGTTTGTTTGTTACTTGGCAAAAAAACATTTTTTTAGACAAGTGTGTTGATCTCTCCCGTTTGTGTGTCTGTTTGTGTGTGTTTGTCTGTCTGCTCACTTATACTTGCCTACAGGTTACAATTTTAAACCGATCTTCACGAAACTTCACCAAATGGTGTGGTTTGTGGTTTGACAAAATCCTATTTGTTGAGGTCAAAAGGTCAACATAGGCCAACGGTCAACAACTTTTTTCAAATTTCTAAAATCCACAATTTTCATCCGATTACCTTGAAATTTGAATCGGATTTTTTATATCAGCGAAGTGAATTCAACCACCAACTATTTTGGAGATCACGATAGGCCAAAAGGTCAACATAAGCCAAAAGGTCAACATAGGCCAAAAGGTCAACATAGCCCAAAGGTCAACAACCATTTCATATTTCTAAAATCCACAATTTTCATCCGATTGAATTTGAATTTGAATGTGATTTTCATATCAGCGAAATGAATTCAACCACCAACTATTTTTGAGATCAACATAGGCCAACAGGTCAACATAGGCCAAAGGTCAACAACTTTTTTCAAATTTCTAAAATCCACAATTTTCATCCGATTGCCTTGAAATTTGAATCGGATTTTCATATCAGCGAACTGAATTCAACCACCAACTATTTTGGAGATCAACATAGGCCAAAAGGTCAACATAGGCCAAAAGGTCAACATAGGCCCAAAGGTCAACAACCATTTCAAATTTCTAAAATCCACAATTTTCATCCGATTGAATTTGATTGGGATTTTCATATCAGCGAAATGAATTCAACCACCAACTATTTTTGAAATCAACATAGGCCAACAGGTCAACATAGGCCAAAGGTCAACCACCTTTTTCAAATTTCTAAAATCCTCAATTTTCATCCGATTGACTTGAAATTTGAATAGGATTTTCATATCAGCTAACTGAATTCAACCACCAACTATTTTTGAGGTCAACATAGGCCAATAGGTCATCATAGGACAGATTTCTAAAATTGACAATTTTCATCCGATTAACTTAAACTTTGAAGACGATTTGCATATCAGGTCACTGAATTCAGCCACTAATTATTTTTGAGGTCAAAATGCTGCTCTACTGAGTGCCATTCTACTTTATTCTGTTTTGCCAAGTGTCGCTCTATGAGTGATTTTTCATCGGTTTGTTTGTTTGTACGCACAGAATAAATATGATTTTCTCTTCAACCGTTGGTCCAATTGACAGGAAATTTTCATCATAAGTGCAACTCCACCTGTATAATTTTAATGACATTTATGACGTCATAGGTCACGTGGTATGGGTGCCATCTTTCAAAACCGAAAACCTTTACATCTCTATATCTCCAAAAGTGCTGCCTAGAAAAAATTCAGACATGGCTCATTGTAAAGAACTCTACATGTGGAATAAAATTAATTAATGATGATGTCATAGGTGCCTCCATTATGACGTCATAATTCGACAAGTACAAAACTTCATCCGATCAAGATGAAATTTCTTGAGCATCATCTGGGGATAAATTGGTGGAGAAAAAATATATAATGATGACGTCATCGGTCACGTGGTTTGGCCGCCATATTTGTTTTAACACAAAAGTCGATTTTGGTTCAGGTCCGAATCCAGATCTGGCTTAACAGTGGGATAGAAACCATGAACTGTTCAGCCTGGCGGAGGTATGTGCTCTGCTGGGTACCATTCTAGTTTTTCTCATGCATCTCTATGAAAGATTTTATTTACCCCTTTGATTGAAATTTCTCTGCTCAAACAACCTCATACTTTACTGCCCTATAGTTGCTTTGCCACTGTGGATATTTCATCATTTTCACCAGAAATCGGTTTGAGAGCATTGCCTTTCTACTTTTCCATTTTTGGATGGATTTATTTTGCATTTCATACCTGCATTGCAATTCCTATTTTTATTGCTCATTTGGATTTCTCCTCGGCATATTTCCTTTGACTTCCTCCATTGCTTTTGCTTCCACCTACGGTTGTAACGTGCCCGTAGCATACCACACGTGAAAGTTTTGGCTCCTTGGAGTATTTTTTTTGAATTTTTTTTTTACAGAAGTGTGTTTGTACAGGCGGTTGGTTATGACACACTCCATTTTCCTGTTTTCATAGTGTTACCCAAAAGGTTATACGGCACTCAAACTCTTTCGCTGAATGAACACGAGGCCCTTTTTTTCTTTTTCGTTTTTTGGCTCAAGTCGGTTCATTTGATATTTGTGTCCGGAAATGGACACTGTTGCATTTAGCTCAAAATATGTGTAAGGAGACCATGCTCGTTGTTCCAGCCTAGTTACATTTAAAATGCAGACACACAAGCACACATCTGCACACACAGTGCTACCTTTTTTCTCTGAAATGTTGTGAAACTATATTTTGCAGCATTGATTCTTCTATCTCCATATTTTGTACAAGTATCACTTAGCACTTTCTCACTAAAGTAAGTAACCCTAAATAATATTCAGATTAAGTTGTCGGCTCAGACTCAGGATGATTGCTTCATACGCCCTTCCTATGTGAAATGGGAGATGGAAATATACTTAAGTTATCGTAACACCTCACCCGGTTCAGCTAACGAATGCCCCTCGATCCCGTAACTCAGTGTTGATGAGACTGTGGGGAACCACGAAACAAAATGGCTGCCTCCACTTGTTGATGTTATCCAAGAAGAACGTTTGTACAGCTTAGCATAACAGGCAACACAATACACCAATGGTGTCACAAAATAAATCAACCTATCACTACAAAAAGAACTCCTTGGTACTTAAAATGTATTCATTGTTGCTCGTGTTGTCCTACTGTGTAAAGTAACTACAGTTTATGGTAATTGTACACAATTCTCTCCTTGCAGGAGTAATTATTTATACAGTAGATTTCCCAATCTTTCACATTCTCTGTTGATGGACTTTAACCTATTTGTCACTCGGAAGCTGGAGTACCGTCTCCAGTGATGGGAAAACCAAGCATACATATCTGTCCCCAATGATGGGGAAAGTTTAAGTTAATCTATCAATTTAAATTATTTCATGGACTATAAAAAGGCTAATTGTGTTGCACTCTTTATTTCACTCAGAGGCAAATCTCTGAGCTACAAGTACTGCCCACCGCAAAATGGTGGAGAGAAATAGGACAGCGGAGGTTCAATTTGTCTAAAAAGAGGGCAAAATATCCTGCTTGCAAAATAGAATTTGGCATCAACATTACTCATGTGTGTTCTCCCATCATTTCAAGAGTGAATATTGAGCTTTTTAAATGCAGCATGGGAAGCGGCCGCCGTAAACGGGAGACAGACGAACATATTGGCAGACACCATGGTTTGCTATATACATGTATAATAGATGACTTTCCTTCCAAGGTACCAACACAGAAAAAGGCCATTCGGCCTATCAAGCCTGCACAATGGTTGTCAATCTATGACAGTTTTTCTTGTATACAGTCGAGGCTCATGGAAGAGCTAGAACACCAAACATGTATGGACGCAACAGGCCAAAAGGAACAGTCATGAGTGGCGGGAGGTACACCAACAGCTGAGTTGAATGTCAAAATAGAAGGAGACCTGGGCAAACAATGTGGTGGTGAGGAATGGGGTGCACAGGATGGATACAGAAGTAAACTTCTTCCACCTCCCTATCCCCTCCTTTCTCACCCTCCACTTTCCTCCCACCCCTCTTCCCCTACCCCCCTCTGCCTCTCTCTCCCTCCCTCTCTCTCTCTCTCTATATGTCCCTGCTCTATCCTCTTTAAACGTTGAGCGACAAGCAAAGAAGCAACACCCACCACATTTAAAGTCTTTCATATAACTCATTACTTGGCCGGAGTGGCATTACATTGGCATGCAGTTTTTTTTTGTTTTTTTTTGTTGTTTTTTTATATAACTCATTACTTGGCCGGAGTTTGAAACGCCAAACTCCTCGACTCAACCCATTACGTCAGCGAATTCACCGATAAATTAAATATAAGTTTATTTTGGACCTCTTTGATCGAAGTTTATTATGAATCGTTATTTTTCGGTCACAATACTAAATGGAGGTTTTCGTTTAATTAAATGACCGCCTTGCAGTGCAACCTTTGTTCAAAGACTTTCAGTATAGGTTACTGTTATTAACAACACCGACATGGTTTGTTCAACTATGAGATAATCCTCATACTTTGTCACAGAGCGTCGTTGCGACAAAGCAGCTTCCTGCGAGCAAGGGTTATACTGGTTTGGTTGCCAATGCCACCCCAGCAGTAATTCAGGCAGGCTTACCTTAGAGGCTTAGAGGCGCAGTAACAGCTTAGAGGTGAGGTCGCGTACCTCAGTGTCATACTGTCAAGCCCAGGACCTATCTTAACACACTGTTAATAAACAAACTGCGATTCCATGTTGTATTTATACGATATTAAAATGTATCTCGTTTGGTATCATGTGTTCAACAATGGGACACCCTGTTGAATGCAAGAGCTTTGCCTGCATGTGGAGCTTTTCAAAAGCATCGCCGGAAGCGGCCGCCAGAAACGGGACACAGCCGAACGTGCGAACATACAAACACACGGACAGACACGACACTTCGTATTATATAATAGATCTTCTCACTGTGCCACACCAGGGAGGCAGTTGTTAGTGGATGCATATATATTGAGATGGGATTCATTTCTGAATTTAGCCTGCTGGTTGCATCATTAATGAGATGTGGCTGTGCCACTTGATGCAGCATTCGAGCAGAAATTTGGATTTTGTTCAGGGTGCCGGCGATAACGCGCCTAGTCTTCACAAAAGACAGCACAGCATCTATAATATCCACCGACCAGTGCGAGCAGACGGGATTCCCAGTTTAATGTCCATTCGGTGGATGGCACAGGTATTGAAGCATCGCCCTGCACACAACTCACCAGGACAACAGTTTATATCTGGGTCAAGATTCGAACCAAGGCTAGACTGCTCATTGGCATGCACAGTGCACACATAAATCTAGGCTATCCTGCGAGCCCAGAGACAGTAATCAGGATACAATCACACAGATTGGCATGCAGTTCTCTGATGAGACCTTCATCTGTGTTTTGTAGACCTTGGAAAGACCCATTATTCTGCAAGTTGATTGCATCCCTGAAGTTCCCTTTCTGTGTTTATCATTCCAAAACATGTGGTTCTTAGCATCAAAAGGGTTTCATGAAGAGTCGAGCGAAATTTAACGATAATAATTTGTCCTTGTTTTGCAATTCACAAGCACACTTTGTTTGTCCTTGCCAAGTACCGTCTGGGGGGAATGTTTTCTGCAAGGAAAGATATTGGTTCTGCAATAAGAACTGCTTGAACACCACACCACTTGGAGATTAATTCCATCCCTCCCTAGCAACAAGAGCACATGTTGCAAATCTAACTCAAAATGTATGTAGTATGTGAACAGGAATGTGGTGTACGAACATGAAAACCTTCGTACACCGGTCGTTCAAATGACCATCTTTTGCCTTAGTATCAGCAACCACCAAGCTTTTTGTAATTAAAAAAATGAACAATGTAATATTTTGGTTTGTAATTTAAATTGCAATAGGGGGGCAACCTCGTTTTATGAGGTCATTGCATCTCGATTCTCGAAGAGATTAACTTATAAAATGGGTCGTGATGTCTGGATGTCTGTCTGTCCGTCCGTCCGTCCGTCTGTGCGTTACTTTTTTGCTGTTTTTGCTACTCCTCCTCATCTCTCAGCTGATTGCTCTGAAACTTGACAGATGAATATAAGACATTATCCCGCACAATCGCTCGGGCTTCAATCTTTAGATTTTGGATCATGGGGACTCCCAGAGGGGGTTACTCCCAGAAACTTTAGATCCCTACTTTTTTCTCTTTTTTTTTGTATACAAGATCGAGGCTCGTGTAAGAGCTAACATTAATCACAAAAAACAAACGGACACATAAAACATGTAATAAAGGGAGCTGGAGACAAGATGGGGAGAGAGAGGGGGAAGCATACAAGTACAACATTTGAGTGTAGGGACATCGGGAGATCTGTGGGAGGGAGAGGGCTTGGGGTGAGGCGGCGTGGAAAGGGGGAGGTGGGAGAGGTATAAAACACATGGACACAGCTAGGACTTCCAGGAAAGAAGTTTGAATTTCAAAAAAGTGGATCTGGGGTGAATTAACAGGGTAGAAAAGAAAAAAAATGGTAGAAAAGATCAAGGTTTTGTATGGGGGAAGATAAGAGATGGTGGTGAACAGCTGTTTTTTGTACACCGTTGTTTTAAGTAAGAACACTTGTCACTTATTTACCAACCGATTGTTCTCAAACCCGATATAGCCCTTCTACTCAATGGTCCACTTGGTCTTAGATTTTTCATTTTCCGATTAAGGGGGCTCCCAGGAAGAGATGTCTGAACTACAAGCTCAAGGGATGACCGTCGGCCCACTCTGAGGGGCTATTTTATGTTACTTCCGCATTGATAGCATCAAAAGGGTTTCTCAGTGCCACGGCCGGCATGAAATAATCAGCAAACGTTCAATTCGAGGCAAAGTCATTTCAAAGTGAAATTGGTGTTCTGGGTCAACGTCATAAGAGGGTCCTGCATGGTGAATCGCACCATCCTTATCGAAGCAGCGTTAACCCGACTGTCCTGCGTTGTAGTCAGGTTCACTATGTCAATAAATTATATTTCGTTCAAAATCATGGTAGATTAGCAAACCTATACATTTTTGGAAAGGTTATACTGTTATAGCATAAGGAAACTAAAAATCAATGTTTATATTTGGAGAGATACCTGTATGGCGGCCATTTTGGATTTTCAAAATGGCCACTGTAAAATACATATTTTGTTCTATTTCTGCCTCTAATTACCCTAAAAACTTTTAAAAATATACTAAACCTATATTTTCAGGGACAAGGAATCCAAGGAAAGTATCAAATTAGTGCTATGGGGAATGGTAAGACACGAATCAAAGGTTTTGAATTGCAAAATACTGTCTTTATATTCGCGATAAGTTGCATAATCAAATACATGTTATCATTTTGTACAGGCAGTTAATAACATCAAAATGTGTCACAATAATTCATATCACCAAACATACACAGGCAGTCAGCAAAATCATATATACACATGCAGTCAGTATAACTTCACATCTACACAGGCAGTCAATGACAAAATATACACAGGCAGTCAATGGCATCAAACATACACGATTACAGAATATGCCATTTAGAGTTCGTCATCACTGTCCTGTGTGTCGTATCCGACAATATAGTCCGCATCGTTTTCACAGTCCGTTCCACACAAGCAAAGGTCGGTCAAATTGATTGGCAAATCGAATTGGTCGAATGGTCGATCGAATCGAATTCGATGAATCGAATCGAATCGAATCGATCGAATTGGTCGAATGGTCGAATGGTCGATCGAAGCGATTGGTCGAATGGAATTGGTCGATTGGTCGAATTGGTCGAATTGGTCGAATCGAATTGGTCGGAATTGGCAAATGTAAACATTGATTTTCAGATTTTCCATGTAATAACGTTTCCAAAAATGTATAGGTTTGCTAATCTACCATGATTTTGAACGAAAAAACATAGTGAACCTGACTATTGCTCGCATTTGATCATCATTGGCATGAAATGTGACAAATTGCCTTTTGAAAATAATTGATCTTTGGCCCTTCTGTCATCATCATTGTCTTTAAATTGCTATCGACCTTTATTGATTCTTCTGACACTTTTTTCTCCAGTTACATTGAATGTGATACAATTGTACTCCCAACCACAACCCCTCAATTAGCACCTTTACACTGTCTATCTGTCGAGCTGCAGCGAGATGACCTCGGCCTCGCTTTCCATCTATATTTGTTCTTGGATCGACACTTTCTTTGTACCTCTTCCAGTTATTTTGAGCAAAATATTATCTAAGTTTCCGTGATTGGTAATGTTTAGTAAACTATCTGGGTTCCCTACTTGCTCTGACTCATTCACATTGTGACGTTGATGTTGTCAGTCGTCATCACCAAATCAAGCAGACATCTATACAACGTGATTGTGAGCACAAGACGATTTATCAAGCGGACTGGCAGGATAACCTAGAAGTATGCAAACTCGCCTATAAGCTGTCTAGCCTGGGTTTGAATCCAGGCCCAGCTATAAACTGTCATCCTGGTGTCACATCACTGGCAGGATGATTCATAAATGTGTGTGCCGTCCCGAAGATGGACGTTAAACTGGACGCCCTATCTGCCGGAATTAGTTGGTGGCGTTAAAAATCCTATTGTGTCCTTTTGCGAAGAGTGGGCGAGCTATTGCTGGCACCATGAACACATGGAAAATTGCTGCGCTAACCAACAGAGGGCATTGCATCAGTGGCACATCCACGTCCTCTGCCAATGATGCTACCCTGCAGCTTTTTCTTTTTCTTTTTTTTTGTATACAAGATCGAGGCTCGTGTAAGAGCTAACATTAATGACAAAAAAACAAACGGACACATAAGACATAATAAAGTGAGCGGGAGACAAGATGGGGAGAGACGGGGAAACACACAAGTACAACATTTGAGAGCAGGGACATCGGGAGATCTGTGGGAGGTAGAGGGCTTGGGGGGAGGAGGCGTGGGAAGAGGGGGGTGTGGAGAGGTAAAAACACTTCGACACTGCTAGGACTTCCAGGAGAGAAGTCGGTATTTCAGAAAAGTGGATCTGGGGTGTATTAACAGGGGTCGAGAAGATCAAGGTTTTGGATTGGGGAAGATAAGAGATGGTGGTGAACAGCTGTTTTAAAGACCTGGAGGGTGGAGTGGGATTGAAGAGAGTGAGGGAGTTTGTTCCAGAGGCAGGAGAAAAGGGAATGAAAGAGTGAAGGTGAGCAGAGAGTCTTGATTTTGGCAGTTTAACCATAAGAGGGTTGCTGGCACATCTTGTGCGACCTGTAGGAGTATTTGGGGGACAGAGCTGGGAGAGCTAGGCCGGATAGGAGTCGGTAGAAGGCAGCCTTGTGCTGCATACGAACGAATAAGTTTGTCAAGCGTGTCTTCATTCATTGTGATATGGTGCTATCTTTCCATATGGTGCTGAGTGATCTAAGAACCACTACCATTGTGCTCACTTGCATTGGCACTCCTGCCCGGAGAGCCGATGCTAAAGTCCCGATGCCATCCTCGTTGGGCAATTTAAAGTGGTGATATTTCCACAAAGTGATTTTTTTTTTCCTGGAGCACACGGTAAACTTGAAAAACATTGGGATATACTGTTACCATATTTGGCCTTGCTGGACCACACTGTAATGTTTTTGTAATGTAAAATGTAACAAAATATAATTTTCTACAAAGTGATGTTTTCTGGGATACACTGTACACCTGAAAAAAACTTTTGGGACATACTATAACAATATATACATTTGTATATTGTTACTGCACCGGGGGTACCACGATGGGCTTCCTCGGTCCTGTGGGGCAGTGTTCCCAGCTTTCCACTATGGACACCCTCTGCCAGATCAATGGGAGAAAGGATGAGAACGAAACAGATGGAAAATGCACAGCTATTATTTATTTATAAAAACAATGGTGAAAAGCAGATAATTTACAGGTCTTTATTCACCAAGCCAAACCAAAGGTGAAAGGGAATGTATTTACAGCAAAAACAAGCAAAGTAATAAGACACAAAAGAGCAGACTTATCCTTGCACGTATTCTTAGACAATGTTAACACACAGAGACCAGGTACCTGCATTCATTCCGTAAGGAAGACGAAGAAAGGAATGAATTAATAGACAGAGGCAATCTGGAGGATAGGAACGACTGACTCCTCTCGCTTACCTCCCCAAACCAGGTGGGAGGGGTGGGGGGGGGCATTGTGATGGGGAGGAGGGTGGTGGAGTGTTAATGTGGTGACAGGAATTATGTGGTGCAAATGTAGAGAGAGAGAAAAAAAAGACTGTATAGGGTTGTGTGCTCCGAATGTCGCCAAGAAGAAGAAACCTTCCTGTAACTAAGTATGACCGGATGTCGCGTAAGTATATATTTCTCTCCATGTGAGGGGTGGAGCTATGTTAATTAGATAGGGTATAGGGGTAGATTCCCTGTGTAGTTGCCTCTCTGGTTTTCCCTTTATTTCTTATGACACTTGCAACACCAGCCATGTAATGAGCATCAACAAATAAATAACATAATCGCCGACCGGATCCGGAATTCTACCACTAACGCCACCCAGCCGAGTCATCTCAAGGGGCAGCAAGAAAGGCCGCGAGGCCCCATCCTGAGAGGAATGATTGGTCAGGATGGCCATAGAGTGATGCGATGGCACGGCACGATTGGAGAGCGTGTGACGTCATCGTAGAACGTTCCAGCACAAGGAACAAAAAGGCAGAGCATGGCCATTTTCTCTCTCCTAGTTCAGGGTTTCATAACAAGCAGTCACATTTACTCTCTTGCGCTGGGTTTGATTGCGGACGGACGCACATTTACTCTCTTCTGTCTGGGCCTTCATTGCGAGCGGACGCATCCTTCTCTTTCCTCTCCTTGGTGTTGGCTCATGACGGCTGCGTTTTGTGTCGTGTGCACCTGGGAAGTTCGGGACAAACGGAGCTTGGTGCAGCCGAGCAAGAAGGATGTGGGAGGAGCTGGGGCCTGTTCGCTTCGCGTCGGTGGCTGGTGGTGAACGCAACTTTGCACCAATGCGTATTTCCCCACGCAGGGACGTGGGACCTTTGACGACCCTGGATGGTCAAAGAGACCAGAGCTGAGTCCCAGCAAACATTACACACATTTTTACTTTCGTTATTTTATCATCCCCTTTTGTGTAATTGTGTTTGAGTGGAGGATCCTCAATATAGGAATTTTAGTTTTACCGCCCATTATTTGTTATCTTGGCATTACTTTCATTAAATCATTATTTGTTACATTTTACATTCCTTGTCTTGTCCGTTTATTTGTTTGTGGTTTGGAAAACCAGCGTCTCGTCTGTCCGTCCATGTAAGCTCTCGCTGCCGTCCGATACACCCCGCGCGTGTCATTACCGCCATAGTTGGGTAAACGCCTCTGAGTTAAAGCGTGGTCGGCCATCCATCTCCCAGGGGTGTTAATCGCAGTGAACATGACAATATCCTCCGATACTAAACGTTGGAGTCCCAGGTTTATCTAAACAAAATACTAGATATAACTATTCTATTGTTTTATGTGATTTAGTATGTGACACCCAGGGGCTTCCAAAATCCGTCACAATATAATTTACCGTATACGTATTAGTTCCATTATATTGTTGTGGTTTTGAGAACCCACACTTGTAAATATGACATCATTAAAGGGTTAAAGGTTGCACCCCATAGTTAGGCCACAAGCAACACGTAGGCCACAATGGGACATCAGTTATTTCATTAGTATGTGTATAGGTAAGGCCATGTTTACAATAGTTGAATCTGCGTTGTGTCAATCAAATAAGGAGTAGGTCCCCATTCGTCCATTTTGCAAGCCTCCCTCTCCAAGCGACGCCATTACGCGCCCTCCAGTCTGTCCCATGGCCCTCCCAAATTGTTACGTGCCTCGGCCAGCAGCAGCAGCCTTAGCTGCTCGCAACCTCGCTGGGCTTCCGCCCAAACGCCGCCATAAACCACGAGGGGAGGCCCGAGAAAGGGGGCGGAACCCCAGGAGGGCGTGGCCGGTAAGCGATAACCAGCCAACCAGGGCTGAAGTGACATCGCCGACAGGTGTGGTTTTGGGGCTCGCGGAGCGATCGCTTGGTTGAGTTATAAAAGCGAGCGCAAAGCCCTTTTACAGGAATGATGCAGTGGCGCTTATTAGAGGAGGACTTGCCAGCGAGGACTTACAGCGGCAGCGTGTATTAAGAGATCTGGTTGGAAACGCGCTTTGCAACAGGACTGCGCGTAGAAGACTGTCGTGATTGCAAGAGAACTGGTTGGGAGAGCGCTCATAAGGGAGGACTGTGAGGACTGCAAGGAAGCGCGCTGATTAAGAGGACATTGGAGAGGGGGCGTTTGGTGCGAATAGTACGCATATTACGTATGCAGCACACCAGCCTCCCCCCCCCCCCCCCCCCTGTTATATAATTGTCCGGTCGCGTTCCAACTACACGCGAAGCTGCCTGCCGGGTTTCGTCCGTTGGACCGGAGCCTGGATCGGAGCCGGGCTGGAGCCTGGACGCATTGGTGACCATCAACCATCTACAATCCCCGTGTGAGTGTCTGAGACGGGCCCGTTTGTCCTGGGGTATTAAGAATAAGACTGTTTAAGGCTGCCTGTGTGCTTCTTCTTCCTCTTCCTATCCTGTACATTTCTTTCGTTTCCTCTTCTTCTTTTTTTGTACATAATTAATAAACCAATCTGTTCTTCCTATTTTCTGGGTTTCCTCTTATTCGATCGCATCAGTCTTTTCTCCATTGGGTAAACGTGGCACGACCGGAACCGCCATAATCGGGTTTAGTCCCTGTTAACGGCCCGAATCGCGGCTCGCTTCGCTCGGCGTGTCCACTAACGCCGTGGTTCGGGCGGGAGTTATTTCCCTGCTTCACGGTCGGGGTTAGTAATTAGGTATTCGGACTAAATTGACCAATAACCCTACCTAATACCGACCGGAAGGAGCATATAACCTCCAGGACTCGGGTCGGCCAGATAAAAAGACAAGGGGATTAACCCCCTTGATAAGGGGAGAGCCGACGTCCGAGTTACTTAACAATATTAAGATACAGTCATAATGTACATTGCTCAGTTAAGTAACGGGTCGTTTCAAAACATGTCACATTAGAAGGCTTACCCTCATGTGATAACCCCACAGGCCTTACGCAGCCTTCATCTCCGATTCCGGTTTATCTGGTTTCTTGCTTCCAATTTAATCTGCCATTCATGTTGATTTTATAATCCTCAGGTCTTTTGAAATCAGCTTCTGTGATCTCGGCAGGAGTTTCCCACCTCGGTGTTTGCACAAAATCACTAAAACGATGGTATAAATATTAACGAACCATTAATTATGACTTGGCAGTGTGAAGGAGCTTTGCTCATGGGCAGGTTGGGCTTGGCTGTGGAATTATTTTGTTTCAACAGGAACGGCTTATGGCGGACTTATCTCGAGATGCAAAGGGCTGGACTTTTTGTAGAGCATTTGTTTGCACAATCTGGGATCTTTTGGAATGCCGAGGCTAATAGAATGACTAATGGGGGTGTCAGGTACAAAAGCACCGATTGAAATGCGACAATATTCGTATTTGTTATCTCTTAAGCTGAGGTGTTGCATGATGATGATTATGTTAATCTGCCCATCCTTTTACCAGCTTTTGCAAGCTTTGCTCTAATTTTCTTTACTTACAACCTCCTGGCAGATCCCCTCACAGAGTTTGAAAGAAATCCAAATAGCACACTGCATTGCCTGAAAGTCGCCGTGAAATCGGTGCCATCCATAAAGCGAGCGGAAACGACCATCTCTCTGGGTGCCACGGCTGGCATGCGCCTATTAAGGTAAGATGTCTCGCCACATAGGTGAACCCATCGTGCTCCAGCCTCTGCAGCTCATCTGAAACACCCAATATCCATCGCTGCGGATAGATTGTGTTTAGCATTATCAGTAAGCATTGGATCTCCATGCGTGCAGTGCGTCTTTCTTCTTTGGGCATTTGGCTTGCGATGTGCCTGCAACATTTTATGCGGGTGATCGACATAATTGTGGTCGGTTTGATGAAAATTTTTGACCAGAACCTTTTGTTTCTGTTAAGTTTTATTTCTCATTTATAACGCAAGTATAACTCATTAGAGAGCATACCTCCGCCTGGTTGGCCATATCACTCAATGGTGATTAATCACTTTAAAAATTCTACTAGCTGGATCCGGATCTGGATCTTCACCAAAATTTATTCGATTCTTCCTCATCACACACACAACCTGTCCAACAAGTTTCGTCCAAATCCGTCCATAACTTTTTGAGATATCCTGCTATGTATCGTTTTTGGCCCTATCTCCCAATGGTGAAGAATCACTTAAAAAATAAAATAATTCTCATATCCGAATCCATATTCAGATCTTCACCAAAACCGAATCGAGTCTTCGTCGTCACACACACAACCTGTCCAACAAGTTTCGTCCAAATCCATCCTCAACTTTTTGAGATATCCTGCTATGTATCGTTTTTGTCCCTATCTCCCAATAATGAAGAATCACTTAAAAAATTAAATAATTCTCATATCCGAATCCATATTCAGATCTTCACCAAAATCTAATCGAATCTTCCTTGTCACAAACCCAACCTGTCCAACAAATTTCGTCCGAATCCGTCCACAACTTTTTGAGATATTTTGTTCACAAATGGACAGACAGACAAACTGACAGACAGACAAACTGACAGACAGGGGTAAAAACATAACCTCCATCCACCTTTGGTGGCGGAGGTAATAATCTTGGCTCACAGGATGGCTTGGGGATACGTGCACTCGCTTTCGGGCTGTCTGGCCCTGCATTTGCATCTCCACGCAGCGAGAAACCGTCATCCTGGTGCTTGACATGCACGACGATACAGATATGTGTGTTCTGTCCTTGGTCCTTGGGGTACATTAAATATCCCACAGTGTCTCTCGCGAAGACTAGTCGAGTTATCGCTGGCATTCTGAGCAGATGAATTACAACTTCTTTCTCACGCTGTCGAGCCATCCTGCACTGACGAAATTGCCAATATTCCCCAACGTGATTAGATGGGCCTCCAATCGCTGAATGCCTTCGTCCTGCAGTGGACCAAAAATGGCTGACAATGCTGAATATGACAATAACAATGAATACTTGTTTTTGTTTATGATATATTTTTTATTTATATGTATATATTAATTTATTTTAATTTTTATTTTTTTAATATCTTTTTATAATTTTAAGTTTTTTGTTTTTTTTATCGTTTATTTTTATTATTTTTGTGTAGTTTTTCTTGACAATTTTTCCTTTTAACATGTGCAAACTAGAACGCCACTCAGTAGAGCGCATACTCCCGCCGTGGGTGGCCGCTGCTGAGCCGTATCTTCCAATGGTAAAAAATCCTTCAAAAAATTCCTGGATCCGGAATAATATCCTGAGCTTCATCAAAAACTAATCAATTCTTCCTTATCCCAAGAGCAATCATCGCACCAACTTTCATCCAAATCCATTCAGAACTTTTCCAGATATCCTGTTCACAAACACACGAACACACGAACACACATACGCACACATACACACACACACACACACACACACACACACACACACACACACACACACACAAACACACACACACACGGACGGACACGATCGAATGCATTACTCCCTGGCGGGAGTAATAATTCAGCCCGTCAGGCAATATGCTTGTGGATCCATTGAAACTACTCGTAAAATCTTCTCTGGGAACTATCCATAGCCAGTGCTGACATCTGCTGCACACAAGATGGATGCTTTGGGAGTGGAGCTTAATGGAGTTTAAATTGGAAGCAAAATTTCACTAGTGAAGCTCAATGCTCCACACATTTATTGCCTGTCCCTGTGCATCTCTGAATCAAAAAACATTTGCAAACAAGGAGAAAGTTTCTACTGTGTGTGGCATGCACATTGCACAATGTCCCGTGTGTTTCCTGTGGGATATTTCATGGATTAGATGTGATGTTATGGGAGGACATGTCTGGAAGAGTGAGTTTTGCGGTGCATCCATTTCCAGAATCACTGCAGTTGGATGTTTTGGGAAAGAAATGCACAGTTCTGTAATTGAGAAACATTTTATTAATGTGACAAATTGCTTCATATGCTTGTTACTTATAGCAACACCCACTGGAGGACAAGCATTTTAATCATAATATGCAAGCAAGCCACAGAATGAACAAATGGGTCATCTACTTATTACGTACGCACTGGTTTGAGAGAGAGGAGTGTCAACTTGAGTAAATTTAAAATGAGAAAGCAAGACAAGGGAGGATGCTAAGAGAGGAGGACATGGGAGTGTGGAGCATTGAGAGAAGGGAATGAAGATTCAGACATGAAAGTAAATTGCGGAATTATAAGGAACATGTAAGAAGTTTAAGAGAGCGTGTCACCACGTAATAAATAGATT
>NC_136263.1:41465848-41503348 GCF_964187855.1 Myxine glutinosa
CGCTAGTCTTACTATAATTCACCAAATGTCCGTCCGTCTGTCTGTCTGTCCGTCCGTCTGTCTGTCTGTCCGTCCGTTCCCAGGTACCGCAAAAACGACTGAACCGATCACAACGAAATTTTGGGTGGGTAATCCTGGGACCCCCTGGAGTAAAATAGTGTATATTGTTTTTCCAATTTCAGATTTGGTCTCCAGCATTTTCAGGTTTGGACTCCCGCCTAACGTTATTGTCCCAGGTACCGCAAAAACAGCTGCACCGAACTCAACGATACACCTCCATGCCCGTGGGATCCCCACGGGTGACCCCATTAGTTCATATAATATGTTCCCCTGAAAATCTACTGGCATGGTCTCTTTACCCAGCTACTCTTGCACAAAATGCCACGGATCCTTTTTGAAGACGACCGGATTGCCATCCCGTGTTCAGTACAGTTACACTTGGGCCTTAGCATCGGTTGGACTGGCAGCCAAATGGTGTTTCACGATATCTTTGTTGGATCTCACTTGCAACAGCTGCACAATTTTGTGAGCAAACTTTACAGTGGTTGAAACACTGGACCTTTGGATGCACTTACAGCATCTTTCCCACCACTGTCGTGCCACAAGTCCTCGTCACCAAATGACGATCTCGACTGGCTCGAATTTTTCTCTGCAATTACTCCTGGATTTTCCACGGCACCTTGAGGAACTGTGCAGGTGCATAAATTAAGCAGCATGTTGGCCAAGTTCAGGTATCCTCGGCAGCAGAGCGTTGTGGGCTAGAATTGCCTTCCGTTCGCTGATCAACTATATGGACTAAATTGGCCAACATATTTAACCAATTTAAAATCCTCGACTAATATGGCGCAGAGTATAAAATGTGTATATCTCTGCAAGATTTTATTTGCACCTTCTAGAAGAAGTGCTCTGTTTAGTTTCGGAAAGTTCCTCTGGCATTAATGAATCCCTTGTGAAACACCGAAAATCTTTACCGTCTGCTTAACGTCTTCCAGAGGGATGGTGCACTTTGCCTGCCTGTGTAGAGCCAATCCAACGATTTGTATTCAGTTCAAGAATCATCCCAAACTAGACCTGCTCAATGGTAAGTATGCACTACTAACCCTAACCCTAACCCTAATCCTAACCCTAACCCTAACCCTAACCCTAACCCTAACCCTAACCCTAACCCTAATCCTAACCCTAACCCTAACCCTAACCCTAACCCTAACCCTAACAAACCCTAACCCTAACCCTAACCCTAACCCTAACCCTAACCCTAACAAACCCTAACCCTAATCCTAACCCTAACCCTAACCCTAACCCTAACCCTAACAAACCCTAACCCTAATCCTAACCCTAACCCTAACCCTAACAACCCAGATCACTAACAACTCATCCCAGAGACCTCAAAGTTACCCTCTCGTCTGTAAAATCTACTTTTCAAGGCAAAGTGACAAAGTAATTTGGAAATGGACATTTGATTAGTTTGGTGTTTGATGTTCTACCTTGTATCCAGGACGCTGCAGACACTTCCTTGTTTTTACATCGATCTGAGACTCATAGTGGAGTTTATGCATTAATCATATTGTGCAGGAGAAAGAAATTAGCAGACATCAGCATACTTTAGTGTCAATTACAATTACATTAATAGACAAATGGACAAATAGAAATGCTGTATTGGATTTGAACCAGAGCTCCCCACATCATAGGCCAATGGTTCAGATGAGGATGCTCGACAGATAAACCCAAAGTTTTAACATTTTCTGCGGCTTTGACTTACTTTTTGCCAACCTGTTAGCCTCCGCATAATAGTGAATTAAGAGATAATGAAATATCTTCATTCGGGTCCTGGTGTGTTTTACTTCCAATTTAAATTTCTTTACACAAACTATTTAAACTGATTAAGAAGAAAAGCTTTTGCCTTCACTTTTCTATGTTGCTTCTACAACAAGAAATTTTCATATCAAATCATACGCGACCACTTTAGCGGAGTCTTTTGGAAGATAATTTACTGCAGGTTGTCACTGACATTAATTAATAACAGTTTTATTGCATCTTTTGCATGGATTAAATTTTCTTCTTCTTCTTCTTCTTATCCTCTTCCCTTTATAAGGGGTGAGGTCCAATGGTACCAAGCTCCTGCCCTGCCTTGACCACAATCCTTCTCCACTCCACTCTGTCCTCCACCAACTCTATCCACTTTCCAACTGCCCTCACCTTACTGATATTCGGGCCTCTTCACACAATCCTCCCATCTCTACCATGGTCTACTTCTTTTCCTCCTACCTTGTTTCCTCAATCTATCCACTCTCTTTTCCATTCTCTCTTCCCCCATCCACACCAAATGCCCAGCCCATCTCAGACGGAATTTCATCAATCTCCCCATCAAGCTAATCCGCACACCAATCTCCTCCCTCAATTCATCCATTCTCCTTCACGCCACCCTCTTCAATCCCACAATCCTCCTGACCCAGTTGTTATTGCAAACCTGCAGCCTCTGTTGTTGTCTCTGTCATTGCCACCATCTCCAGACCATAAAGGTAGGCCGGATTGCGCGCAACATCAGAACGTTTTCAATCACCTTGAAATCTTTGTCTGCCATTCCTCCTCCCTCCTCCACGCATTCTCACCCACCTGAATCCTCCTCCGCACCTCTGCCTCTAACCTACCATCCATGGTCAATGTTCCCTTAGATACGCAAACCTATTTCCTTGTCTGATCTCCTTCCCCTCTAACCTGATATTAATTTATTTTCTCTGCTGCCCAATCCACATCACCTCCGTATTCTCCATCTTTATTTTCAGCCCATATTTCTCAAATGCCTTCTTCCACTTCCCCAGTACTTCCTGCATCTCCCACCCATTCTCCACCACAACAAACAGATCATCTGCATACAGTATCATCCACAAAGCACCTTTCATGTTCACTTTTATATTGTCGCGGCTATGGAAATGGGCCCTCAAGCATTCAAAGACACATAGTTGTTCCCAGAATCAGATATCTCATGAATTTGTGTGGAATAGATTTCCTGCCCATTTCCTAGACACTTTAGAGGGGTGAGGGACAAATGTGTTGTGTGGGTTTAGCTAGGCCTTTCCCCTTCATCTAACTCTCTATCTTACAATCCACACTCCATCCATCTACCGTACCGTATTTCCGAGCACCGGCCACACTTTGCTCCTCGCTCTGAAACTCTATTTCCCTACAGTAACATATTCACCCTTTGTCCTTCATTCCCTGTCCTGTAATTCCAGTAACGTCTTCACCCTTTGTTCATCAAACCCCGTACTGTAATTTCCCGTAACTCACCCCGCTTAACGGTTAGGGTGCTGGCTTGGGATCCTAGGATCCTGAGTTTGAATTCCGGTCGATCGTTGAATAAACGCCAGGGGGGTTGACTCATCCTGTCATCCTTCCGAGGTCGGCAAAATGAGTACCAGCTCACTGGTAATCGGGGCACTGCATCAGCGGCACAAACGCGCTTCCAGAAAACTGATGCAACCAGCAGCCACAGGCTGCATACGAAACAACAACAACAACAACATTCACCCCGTGCTATTCAAACCACAGAACCCTTAATCATTTACAACCAATTTAATTCATTTAGCTTCCCTTCTTTCCTTTTCCCTGCCCGTTTCCAACAGCACGACACACATGACAATCGCATTACCGCGAGGAGATGAATGAGATGAAAACATTTCATTCAATCAAAGGTGCTAGGTGGGAAAGATCGTTGGCTGCGCGGGAAATACCATTACAGGAGTAGCCCTGGTGATGACCAGGGCCTTTGGAAAGATTGATTTTGTGGGGGCATCAGCTGGTGAGCACGGCCAATGAGGACGCGCTGAGCTGAGTCAATGGGCGCACCATGATCTCTGCTCCTGGGAACTCAACGTCCAATGAACTTTACTCCCTCGTGTCTCTGCCCGGCCCAAGAGGCTTAAAAGCCGGACTGCCAGAGCATTGGTGGCTGTTCAAACGCGTCAAGGACCAGTGTGAGACCAGACTCACTCACAGTGAGACCAGACCTGCCTGCCCGTGTGAAGAGGGATAAACTAAGTCGAGATAAGCTGCGCTGACCGAGGATGGGCGGCATTCAGCCAAGTTAAGCTGTGCCAAAGCTGGGTCGAGCTGCATTGGCAGACTTCGCTGTGCCAAGTCAGGCACTGAGCCCGGCACGAACAAGGGAAAGCCACGAGGTCCTTGGCGCGGGGGGGGATAGCTCCATTACATCCATACATACCTTTGCCTTCCCTACCTTCCCCCTTTCTTCCCTCCACCTGAGACCAGCATGAGCCCTCCTATTCATGCAGGGTAAAAGATGGGTCGCCACCAAGCCTCGTCCTCCGCTCTATCTCCTTTATTTTTATCGATGTTTCCCCAGAATGTTCTAATGGTGTGCCATGCGTAACCTTATGTTTATCGCCACTCCTTGTGTTTAACCATAGGTAATAATGTATAAGTGGGCTCTCTTAGCGTTAAGGATAATTACTTTTCTTTGGTCACTTTAGTTGTCATCCTTGCTTGTGATTCCTGCCTGTGCCTTGGAAATATGTGCCATATATTGTATTTATTGCTGATTGCCCATTAATTGCATTGATTGCTTGGTTGTGTTTATAAATCAATTTACTTCTTGTTGAATATTTAAAATATTTCAGACCTGTTTGCTTCATCCTTTCCTTCATTGGTCCGACTTAGTGTGTAAGACGAAATAAGAGGGGAAGTTCTGCCCCACTGATTGGCTCGGCAATTAGCCAACGGCCATCCATGGTTTGCTCAGCTGTACATAATAAGTAGAAGGGTGGCCATTGATGGCCTGGTTCCCCAATTAGAACTACCATCCCATTAAGGATCAAGGACCCTACTCGGTTTGTTGATTTTAATTGGCGTCCACGGTTGCTCAGCAACCCGTCGGGACACAGAATTATCCGGGGCTGGCGGCCACAGGTCCGGTGGTCGGGGCGAAGGTCCGAGGAGCTCACTCGTGGTAACCCATGATCCTGGTTCCGTAACAATATATTATTTTGTATGCAGCTTGTGGCTGCTGGTTGCATCATTGCTGAGAGTGCAGCTGTGCCGTTGACGCAGTGCCCCGTGTTTCCAGTAAGCTGGTACTCATTTTGCCAACCTTAGAAGGATGACAGGCTGAGTCAACCCACCTGGTGCAATTTAACGGTACAACAGGAGGTTCTAACTCAAGACCCTAAGATCTTAAGCCACCCATTTTACCCGTTAAGCCCACACCAGGCTTGCCATCAAAATGAGTACCTGGTTCAGAAAAATAGGTATCACGGTATTTGCATCTATCTAGATTACGTACATATGTGAGTACTTTTGTCTCTTGCCTCCACAGCTTGAAGAATGAGTCGATGGCAAACCACATCATCCAGCTTATTCACAAAACCCTTTCGACTACTGTGTTTGACATGCGTGATGTCAGCATTCTCGACGGTGCAGACGAGGGCGCCTTCGGCTGGATCACCGTCAACTACTTAACTGGAAAGCTTGTTGAGGTGAAAGTGGTCAAGGGTTTGCAAATTACAGCAAACAGCAGGCTCTGCATGAAACGACAATGTCTAGATATTTTCATCTTCCTTGTCTCATGGGATATCTTACTTGTATTTATTGCCAGTTTTCCTCAATTCTCAAGTTCCTCTTCTGGTTGTTCTTGGAATCCATCGGTTTGAAACGTCCTCCTGACGTTACATCTCGACAGTGATACCAGTTACTGACATGAGTCTAAGCAGAGTTTGAATTATGCCTCTGTGTCTCCAAAGCATTGTCCATCATTAAATAGGCATCACGATGCAGTCTTACCTATCATCTGCTCTCGAGCATATACCACACATAGGTAATGAATGTAAGTGATGAGGCCTGCCTAATGATGACATTTGAATCTAGGCTCCTCCCTGAACCATGATTGGCTTATGAATCTGCTTTTAGAGCCTCTACTATGGCTGCCACCACTCAGGCAGGGGTCAGGGCATGTCCGGTAGATATAGACACTTCGAACGAACTTGCGGGCTCCGAGCACATCTTGCATGTATGTGTTTCCCCCTTGTGGACAAGCAGTGGGATAACAATGGAGTCACTTTTGGAAGTGATTAATCTCTGGTTTAAAAAAAAAAGATTTTGTTTATGATGTCATTATGAAGATTTAAAAAACATTGTTCAGTAAGCTGAAAACATATTTTGCTCTGTCTGTGAATAGGAATAACAAGTTTGCATGTAATGTTCTTGCAGTTGAACACCTGGACAAACTCGTTTACTCTTCCAGAGGGAATGGACACCTTTGGGGCACTAGACCTTGGTGGCGCATCCACCCAGATCAGCTATGTCCCCTTGGAGCGCTCAACGAATGATACGCTTGTGTTCCGCCTGTACGGGCGCAATTACAATGTTTACACACACAGCTACCTGTGCTTCGGCCAGAACCAGGCCTTGCTCAAACTGCTTGCCAACCTGTCCGAGGTAAGGCTGGATGCCAACCACACATTGATGTGTGCACTCACTTTTGAGATGTCTAGTGTGGGTTAAAATCTAGACCCATATATAAACTGACACTGGTGTATGACAGGCAGCATGACACATCAATACACCTCCCCTCCAGGACAGAGGGAAGTAAGTCGGCAAACCTTTTTGCCTTGTTTACACCATCTCTAACCCTGTAAAGAGCAAGCTGAAAGGCAGCTCGATACACCCACTCAAGGACCGGTGTCTTTCACGACGACAAGGCGAGTTATCGACAGCACCTTGACTAAATTCCAAAATCTTACCCAAGCTGCAGTTAACAAGTGGTCTGGTCTTCCAGTGAACCCCCCTTGACACCAGTTTACACTGCTTGCTACCTTGCTACCTGGAGTGTGGTTGGTGTCTGGGCAGCAGCTCCTACACTCTAAACAAATTGATGTCACCAGCTTGTTCGCATGTCGCATGTGAATGTCGATCTTCAACTACTTCCGGCAACGATTTCAATGATTTGGCAATCCGACGTGATTATGCATTGGAGAACAGAAGAAGCTTCAGGAGGGATCTGTCTCGGCATCATTCTTCCCCCACATATTCACAAAGGCAATACCTTAAGTCAACAATACGGGACAGTGGGGATGCCCATGGGGTCAGATCCCAAGATACTCCAGCAGACAGTGGGAATCCCATGGATTCAGATCCCAAGATACTTCAGCAGACAGTGGGAATCCCATGGATTCAGATCCCAAGATACTCCAGCAGACAGTGGGAATCCCATGGATTCAGATCCGAAGATACTCCAGCAGACAGTGGGAATCCCATGGATTCAGATCCGAAGATACTCCAGCAGACAGTGGGAATCCCATGGATTCAGATCCCAAGATACTCCAGCAGACAGTGGGAATCCCATGATTTCAGATCCGAAGATACTCCAGCAGACAGTGGGAATCCCATGGATTCAGATCCCAAGATACTTCAGCAGACAGTGGGAATCCCATGGATTCAGATCCCAAGATACTCCAGCAGACAGTGGGAATACCATGGATTCAGATCCCAAGATACTCCAGCAGACAGTGGGAATCCCATGGATTCAGATCCGAAGATACTCCAGCAGACAGTGGGAATCCCATGGATTCAGATCCCAAGATACTCCAGCAGACAGTGGGAATCCCATGGATTCAGATCCGAAGATACTCCAGCAGACAGTGGGAATCCCATGGATTCAGATCCCAAGATACTTCAGCAGACAGTGGGAATACCATGGATTCAGATCCCAAGATACTCCAGCTGACAGTGGGGATTCCCATGGGTTCAGATTCGAAGATACTCCAGCAGACAGTGGGGATACCCATGGGTTCAGATCCCAAGATACTCCAGCTGACAGTGGGGATGCCCATGGGTTCAGATTCGCAGATACTCCAGCAGACAGTGGGGATACCCATGGGTTCAGATCCCAAGATACTCCAGCAGACAGTGGGAATACCATGGATTCAGATCCCAAGATACTCCAGCTGACAGTGGGGATGCCCATGGGTTCAGATTCCAAGATACTCCAGCAGACAGTGGGGATACCCATGGGTTCAGATCCCAAGATACTCCAGCAGACAGTGGGGATACCCATGGGTTCAGATCCCAAGACACTCCAGCAGACAGTTGGGATACCCATGGGTTCAGATCCCATGACACTCCAACAGACAGTGGGGATGCCCATGGGTTCAGATCCCAAGATACTCCAGCAAACAGTGGGGATACCCATGGGCTCAGATCCCAAGATACCCCAGCAGACAGTTGGGATACCCATGGGTTCAGATCCCAAGATACTCCAACAGAGAGTGGGGATGCCCATGGGTTCAGATCCCAAGATACTCCTGCAAATAGTGGGGATACCCATGGGTTCAGATCCCAAGGTACTCCAGCAGACAGTTGCGATACCCATGGGTTCAGATCCCAAAATACTCCAGCAGACAGTGGGGATGCCCATGGCTTCAGATCCCAAGATACTCCAGCGAACATTGGGGACACCCATGGGTTCAGATCCCAAGATACTCCAGCAGACAGTGGGGACACCCGTGGGTTCAGATCCCAAGATACTCCAGCAGGCAGTGGGGATGCCCATGGGTTCAGATCCCAAGATACTCCAGCAGACAGTGGGGATACCCATGGGTTCAGATCCCAAGATACTCCAGCAAACAGTGGGGATGCCCATGGGTTGAGATCCCAAGATACTCCAGCAGACAGTGGGGATACCCATGGGTTCAGATCCCATGATACTCCAGCAGACAGTGGGGATACCCATGGGTTCAGATCTCAAGATACTCCAGCAGACAGTGGGGTTACCCATGGGTTCAGATCCCAAAATACTCCAGCAGACAGTGGGGATACCCATGGGTTCAGATCCCAAGATACTCCAGCAGAAAGTGGGAATCCCATGGATTCAGATCCGAAGATACTCCAGCAGACAGTGGGAATCCCATGGATTCAGATCCCAGGATACTCCAGCAGACAGTGGGAATCCCATGGATTCAGATCCGAAGATACTCCAGCAGACAGTGGGAATCCCATGGATTCAGATCCCAAGATACTTCAGCAGACAGTGGGAATACCATGGATTCAGATCCCAAGATACTCCAGCTGACAGTGGGGATTCCCATGGGTTCAGATTCGAAGATACTCCAGCAGACAGTGGGGATACCCATGGGTTCAGATCCCAAGATACTCCAGCTGACAGTGGGGATGCCCATGGGTTCAGATTCGCAGATACTCCAGCAGACAGTGGGGATACCCATGGGTTCAGATCCCAAGATACTCCAGCAGACAGTGGGAATACCATGGATTCAGATCCCAAGATACTCCAGCTGACAGTGGGGATGCCCATGGGTTCAGATTCCAAGATACTCCAGCAGACAGTGGGGATACCCATGGGTTCAGATCCCAAGATACTCCAGCAGACAGTGGGGATACCCATGGGTTCAGATCCCAAGACACTCCAGCAGACAGTTGGGATACCCATGGGTTCAGATCCCATGACACTCCAACAGACAGTGGGGATGCCCATGGGTTCAGATCCCAAGATACTCCAGCAAACAGTGGGGATACCCATGGGCTCAGATCCCAAGATACCCCAGCAGACAGTTGGGATACCCATGGGTTCAGATCCCAAGATACTCCAACAGAGAGTGGGGATGCCCATGGGTTCAGATCCCAAGATACTCCTGCAAATAGTGGGGATACCCATGGGTTCAGATCCCAAGGTACTCCAGCAGACAGTTGCGATACCCATGGGTTCAGATCCCAAAATACTCCAGCAGACAGTGGGGATGCCCATGGCTTCAGATCCCAAGATACTCCAGCGAACATTGGGGACACCCATGGGTTCAGATCCCAAGATACTCCAGCAGACAGTGGGGACACCCGTGGGTTCAGATCCCAAGATACTCCAGCAGGCAGTGGGGATGCCCATGGGTTCAGATCCCAAGATACTCCAGCAGACAGTGGGGATACCCATGGGTTCAGATCCCAAGATACTCCAGCAAACAGTGGGGATGCCCATGGGTTGAGATCCCAAGATACTCCAGCAGACAGTGGGGATACCCATGGGTTCAGATCCCATGATACTCCAGCAGACAGTGGGGATACCCATGGGTTCAGATCTCAAGATACTCCAGCAGACAGTGGGGTTACCCATGGGTTCAGATCCCAAAATACTCCAGCAGACAGTGGGGATACCCATGGGTTCAGATCCCAAGATACTCCAGCAGAAAGTGGGGATGCCCATTGGTTTAGATCCCAAGATACTCCAGCAGACAGTGGGGATACCCATGGGTTCAGATCCCAAAATACTCCAGCACACAGTGGGGATACCCATTGGTTTAGATCCCAAAATACTCCAGCAGACAGTGGGGTTACCCATGGGTTCAGCTCCCAAGATACTCCAGCAGACAGTGGGAATCCCATGGATTCAGATCCCAAGATACTTCAGCAGACAGTGGGAATACCATGGATTCAGATTCGAAGATACTCCAGCAGACAGTGGGGATACCCATGGGTTCAGATCCCAAGATACTCCAGCAGACAGTGGGAATACCATGGATTCAGATCCCAAGATACTCCAGCTGACAGTGGGGATGCCCATTGGTTTAGATCCCAAGATACTCCAGCAGACAGTGGGGATACCCATGGGTTCAGATCCCAAGATACTCCAGCAGACAGTGGGGATACCCATGGGTTCAGATCCGGCCCCTTTCTTTGCAAATTTGTTCCTGCAGATGTATGAGTCTGATTGGGTCCAGAACATGTGCAAGAATAACGTAACAACTGCACGAAGATGTGGAAATATCTTCAGGTTCATTGATGATTTGTTGGCAATTAACGATGGATTTATATTTGAGCAGCTTCATGATGATATTATATATCCAAAAGAACTTGAATTAAAAAAGGAAAACCAAACTTCCACTTTAGTTTCCTTTTTAGAATTACAAGTTGATATCCATAATAATAAATTTCACACCTATTTGAATTACATGTTTCACGTTAGTGACGGCAGATTAAAAGTGCTCGCCGGAAGTGAGTCACGGTGAACACACACAGCACGTAAAAGGCCTTGTTCGCATTCATACATCATTCCAAAAGTCCCGAGTTATATCTTGACTTAACTCTTCTTTTACCATCCAGTTATTGCGACACATTAATGTTGCAATTGTCGACCCATCCTCCTCTGCCCCATATTTTGTCAAAATTAAGGATCCACCCACTGAGTTTAAGAACAGTTTTTTGATAACCATGCTATCGTTATTGTCTGTGGCCTGAAGGAGATTACAGGAGACGGCCTGGATGTCCCATGCTTTCAAAAGGGCTACGCGTTCAACCTGATGGGGTCAAAACTTTTTGGCAGCCCCTGTACTCACCAGCATAACACAGATACCAAAGAGCACAACAGGACAATCTCTCTGGTGGGTTTGGGAGATCCCGGTGCATGTTCCAGCAGCATCGCCAACCTGTTCAACACCTTGGATTTTCACCAAGAAAGCCAACCTCCCTTCACCTGCAATTTTATGGTAAGGCCTGGTGGACAAACATCTGTGAAAACCTCTTTTCTTATGAACTCATTTTATTTATTTATTTTGTATAGAAAATCTATAGGCTTGTGGAAGTACAACGTGATGAAGGGCAGCGTGGCCTGGTGGTGGGGAAACAACCAAACACAGAAACAGGAGGATGAACAAACAAGAATAGCGAGAGAGAAAGATAGTAACTTGCAGATAATCAGGGGGTGGATTGTTGAATGTTAATATGGGTAGAAATGATCATGGGTAGGAATGGAGGATGACATGAGATGATGGATACTGCTGTCTTGAAGTGCGAGAGAGGAGATTGGGATCGCACTGGTTTGGGGAGGCAATTCCACAGGTGGAAAGAAAGGGGAACGGAAGAGTGGAGGCACAAATTAAGCCTGGATTTTAGGAGGTTAAACAAGGTCGGGGGTTATTGGAAAAGCATGTGCTTCCTGGAAGGGCAAAGGTTTTCAAAGCATGGCATGACGAGAAGAGAGACAGTAGGAAACACCTGCCACCAACCTATCTGCAGCAAGAAAGCACGAGACACTGTGCCTCTGCTTCTATGTGGAAACCTCAATGATGATTAAAGCCTTAGATACCAAAACATTCAATCAACATCAGGATGTCACACATAGAGGGGACAGCAGAACTCCATTGAGTTATGGACATACGTCTCCTTTAGGTTATTGAAGTTCAGATTTATCTAAGAAGCACTTGGTACAGTGGAGGATACCGGCTGGCTTTGGAGACGAGCTTTCTTAGATGGTCTGCCAAGAAGAGGTCTTGGCTCATCAAGAGGACAAGATGTGTGTGAGAGACTGAACTTTTTCCATTGGCTGAGCAACTAAGAAGGTGGGTTCACTAGATGATTCTTCCCTTGTTAAAAAGTGATATTGAATGACATATTCCATCTCTCGGACAGCATCTTATCCATCCCTTTTATTTCCACAGCATCTGAGGCTCATGGACGAACAAATCACACATGCATACATGAGACAACAATGCACTTTATTTCAGACAGCCACAGCCGCTGAGCCTGGAAGAAGTGCCATCACTTCCTGTAGCACTTTGGGTACCAGCAATGTCATCTTTACGACGTCGCCTTTCTCTCTGCACCCAGTGGACCAATTTAGGAGAAATTTCTTCCTCCCCATTGATAACAATCCGTGGTGTTTGTCCGTGCTACATCCTTTAAATGCTGAGCGTCAAACTTGGTACAGGTATAATAAAAAAAAACCACCTTTAGAGGCCATTTTTCCCCGCAAGCGGGGGTTGGTCCTTTTTCGGGAACCGTGGTTGTTGTTATTTTTTGGTCCCTTTTTTGAAGCAATGTTTTACGGCCGGATGCCCTTCCTGACGCCAACCCTTTTTGCCGCCTTTAACGACAAGCAGGGAATTACCAGTGAACTGGTCACTCAATTAGCCGACCTCGGAAGGATGACAGGCTGAGTCAACCCCCCTGGCGTTAATTCAGCGATCGACCGGAATTCGAACCCAGGATCCTAGGATCCTAAGCCGGCACCCAAGCCGCTAGCCCAACACCAGGGTTACTTGGTACAGGTATGGTACAGGTATGGTACAGGTATGGTACAGGTATGTACTGTACAACTTGGTACAGGTATGTACTGTGCAATTTTTTTGACGTCTTTCGTACGACTCGGCCAGAGCCGGAATCGAGCGGCTGACCGCCCAGACTCAGAACGGACCATTTATCTATGATGCCACCAAGTCTGGTCAGATCTGCTGAGTTGGGTGCAGCTGCTCTGTCATCGTGATGGTGTAACATGCAATGGAATAATCTGCAAACTAGAAAAGAGGCTTTTCTTGGGCTTCAGAACAGTCAGAGGTGTATCAGTGTATGACAAGCTAAACCGGGCCTATTATGCCACCTTGTAAAAACTGCAGCCTCCACTAGGAGAGATAATTAAAAGATACGGTTGAGCACGACATGCTGTTTGCATGCATGGAGGAAGCTAAATAGCCAGGAATGAAGGTGGCCTTGGATGTTGCAGGAAGAAAGGTTGGAGCTAGAGTGGAGTGCCAGGTCATGTTCAGAGACACATTAAATCCAGGCAAGTCTCACTTATGGCCTCCATCCATTGGATAAAAGAGCAATATTTCCAATCTACTGGGATGGAATCCAGACTGATGATAGATCAGGCCAGATGGGAAGAGAAAAGACTTGATATTGACTGCAATGAGGGATTCCATGATTGCATTCATTTCTTCCCACCACTGGAGGCAGCTTACTAAAATAAAAGCAGTATCCAGGAGGTAATATATATGGAGCGAGGGCATTGGTAACGTGGGGACTGAGAAGGATGAGTTGGATACATGAACTTTGGAGGCAAACATCGAGTTTAAAAACATTCAGCTTTGTCTCAAGTAGAGTCCGCTGCGAAGCGTTTTAAAGTGAGAAGGTTTAAGAGGCGCCAGACATCTTAACAGACACAACTTAACAAGGGAACCACCACAACATTGATAAAGGGGACAGGTTGGAGAGTATAGCCTGAAGATTGGCCTGGTGTTCGTTTAGGACTTTGACTTATTGTGTCACAAATTGCACCAGGAAGTTACTCTTTGAATTTGCAATTTTTGTGTAGAAATTAATAACGGTGGGAATGCTTGTTGTTGTCGTTTTTTATAACATTTCTTTTGCACTATTTCTGCCTCTGAATTTCCAACGTTAGGCCAATGGACAAAATTATGTTTGGGCGATGGTGGTGCTGACATTTGCCCGACATTAACCCAACAGCAGTTTGTTTGTCTCAGTTGGAGTCTTGTAGGTCATAGTTGCGTAGTGACGTAATTGCACTTCAAGTTAGAGTGATATTTGTCTGAAAAAAATGTGAACTTTTTTTTTTTTTTAGATAAAATCCAATTCCTCCCTGCTCCCTGCCTCCCATTCCATTTTATGTTCATTCTGACATTCAACCTCAAGTGTAGATGCAGACAAAACCTCAGGAAATCAGTGCTTTGACTTTGCATCAGAAAAAATAACCCCTGGGGTTAAAGGATCCTGATTGGGGTGAAACAGCTGACGCTGCAATTCTCCCAACAGGATGAATGCTGTCTAAAAAAGGGGATGCTAAGCTGTCTGTTCAGCATGCATTGGAAAATCTTATTTTAAAGATCAATGGTCAATTTATGAAGCCATTGTAATACCTTCTAAAACACTATCTTACACCATATTTGCAGGCATTTTCAGCGTTTTACTACACCATGAGTTTCTTCAACTTGTCAGAAGGATCTTCGTCACCAGAGCAACTGAACGAAACTGTCTGGACCTTCTGCGCTCTGCCATGGCATGAGGTACTACTCCACATGGATCGATGTTACAACAAAGTGTACTATATGGGCAGTATCACTAACATTTACCTTATCGTTATTTTAATTTTACTGGTTAATCTAAAGTGGCATCACGACCAGTTCCTGAGAGAAAATGGCCGTCAGGGTAAAGAGGTAACTTGAGGGTTATGGTGAGGGTGAGTGTTGAGATCAATATTGAATTAGAGCAGTGGTTCTCAAATCTTTTGTCAAGGCAACCCCTGAGTGTGGCTGACTTCGATTAAAAACACATTTTTATAATACAGTATACCTACCTGAACCTAATATATTGTTATGGCACCTGGGTTCAGGGGTTACCACGAAGGGGTTCCTCAGACCTGCTACGTGACCTCCGGACCTGAGGCTACAAGGTCACGGATAACTCTGCGGCCCGATAGGTTGTTGAGCAACTGCAGACGCCAGTTTGGATTATCAGGTCTATCAGGGTCCTCTCGCCTTATTGTCGTGTTACCTGTTGGAGACCTGATCACCTCAGCTAAGGACCGCGCCTTCAGCGTTCACCCGTCTTTCACATCTTCTATTACCGCTATGGCCGAGCGAACCGTAAGTGAACGGTGCCTAACCACTACCAAAGCGAAACAGTGGGGCAGAACTCTCGGCTATCCACTATGTACACACCGTGTCAGATCAATGAAAGAAAGGATGTGACAGAAGCAGATGGAAAATGCACAGCTACTATTTATTTACAAAGCAATGATGAAAAGCACATTATTCACGGGTCTTTATTCACCAAAGCAAAATCAAAAGGGCATGTATTTAAAGCAAAAACAAACAAAGTAAAAAGTTTAAAAGGGCAGACTTATACAAAAGGTACAAAAGAACAAAAAGGTACAAAAGAACAAAAAGGTACAAAAGAGCAAAGAGCAGAATAGCAGCAGCTACTAGTATCCTTATAATAAACCTTAACACAAACATCGAGACAAGGTACCTGCAATCATTGTGCAAGAAAAATAAAAGACAGAATTGAAGAAAGAGGTAGTTTGGATTATGGGAACGACTCCTTGGTCGACCTTATCCAGCCAGGCAGGGCTAGCTTGGGCCCAAATATTATGGGGGGTGAGGGAGCAAGGATGGGGAGGTGGGCGATGCATCATTTACTAAGTGACAGGTATATGAGGTGTGATGATGAAGTTATAATGAGGGTGACCGTGTGGCATGCCAGGGCCTCCATGGTGTCACTGTGCCCTCGCCTTGTGCTCCCGTCACCTCAATCCGGACCCAACATAGCTTGTATTGACAGGCAACATACGACAGGTGTTCTCACGGCGGCAGCTCTTACTGAGGCATTCCTGACGTGAACACCACGCCATGAACCAAGCCGTGTCCTAGGCTTTATAACTGCCATGCAGGGCGTGGCTTCCCCACAGCTGGTGGGAAATTCCAGTGTCCCTGCGGGAGCTTTCACTGTAGCCTTCTTCCCTTGCCCTCACGCACCCAGCAGCAAGGGAAGCTCCCGCCCCTCTTCTCCTCTCGAGCGCGGATGCTCCTCTGTACAGTACTTATAATCAAGTGACTCAGCGCCCTTGACAGTAAGTAACGTACTTAAAAAGGCTCCCAGGTTTCCTGCACCCCCCCCCCCCCCCCGGCCTGCCTGAAATACAGTGCCGAGAGAAAGTCTACACCCCCTTTCAGGTTTTTCACCTTTTGTTGCCTTGTAACCTGGAATTAAATTGCTTTAAATCAGACTTTTTCCACCTTTATTTACACATCGTAACCCACAACGTACAAGTGAAAAACAAATTATACACATTTCAGAAAATTAATTAAAAATACAAACCTAGAATATCTTGGTTGGATAAGTGTAATACTTGTAATACCCCTGAGTTAATACTTGGTGGAAGCACCTTTGACAGCAATTACAGCTGGGTGTCTGTTGGGATAGGTCTCTACCAACTTTGCACACCTTCATTCAGCAATATTTGCCCATTATTCTGTACAAAACTGTTCAAGCTCAGTCAAGTTGTGTAGGGAGTGTTGATGGACAGCAATCTTCAAGTCATGCCACAGATATCGATTGGATTTATGTCTGGGCTCTGACTGGGCCACTCAAGGACATTTCTATTTTTGTTCCTTAGCCACTCCAGTGTAGCTTTGGCTGTGTGCTTCGGGTCATTATCATGCTGATAGGTGAACTTCCGTTCCAATTTCAGCTTTCTTGCAGAGGGCAGCAGGTTTTCCTCTGGGATGTTTCTATATTTTGCTCTGTACATTTTCCCTTTTATCCTGACAAGTGCCCCAGTCCCTGTTGATGAGAAACATCCCCATAACATGATGCTGCCACCACAATGCTTCATAGTAGGGATGGTGTTCTTTGGGTGATTTGCTGTGTTTGGTTAGCACCAAACTTAACATTTTGCATTTAGGCCAAAAGTTCCATCTTGGTTTTGTCAGACCATGAAACTTTTTGCCACATTAATGATTGTCATGGCTGTGCTCCAAGGGATATTCAAGGCCTCTGAAATATTTTTATACCCATCTCCTGATCTGTACTTTTCCACAACTTTATCCCAGAGATCTTTTGAAAGCTCCTTGGTGCTCATGGTTGAGGCTGTGCCGTGAAATGCACTACCCAGAAGAGGAAACCTACCGGAAAAGCTGATTTTATTCTGAAATAATCAGAATCACTACAATTTAACACAGGTGGAGGCCAATTAACTTGGTTTGAAGGTGATTGGTGACACCTGAGCTAATTTATAATTGCTATTATAAAGGGGTGGACACTTATCCAACCAAGTTATTCTAGTTTTGTATATTTAATTCATTTTCTGAAAATTGTAGAATTTGTTTTTCACTTGAAAGTTGTGGGTCAGGATGTGTAAATAAAGGTGGGAAAAGTCTGATTTAATGCATTTTAATTCCAGGCTTTAAGGCAAAAAAAGGTGAAAAATTTAAAGGGGGTGTAGACTTTCTTTCGGCACTGTATATATATTTAGGTACAAAAGAACAAAAAGGTATATGTATATATATATATATATGTATATATATACATATACCATATACCGGCACTGTATATATTATATATATATATATATATATATATATGTGTGTGTGTGTGTGTGTGTGTGTGTGTGTGTGTGTGTGTGTGTGTGTGTGTGTGTGTGTGTGTATGTATATATATATATGACTCCATGGTAAGATCTCCAACCTTTAATTGAACAAACAATGACTCAACGTTTCGATTAACAACATGTGAAGCCACACGCCTCCGTTAATCTTCCTCAAGAGTGATAAAATCATCTCAACATCCCCTTATATGCAAAGTGGGTGGGGTATATGCAAAGTGGGGTGGGCAAAGCTGGACAGCCAATGAAACCGTATCACACCGCTCTCGTGAACGAAGACGTTACTGACCAAATTCAAAAGTCAACCGCATCACGGCTTCACATGTTGTTAATCGAAACGTTGAGTCATTGTTTGTTCAATTAAAGATTGGAGATCTTACCATGGAGTCATTTGGATTTACTCCCAACTGCAAATCTTTGCTTATATATATATATATATATTGTGGTTTTCACTGCCCTTGAATGGCTATTTGCTCAAAACTGATGCAATGCGGTCTGATTGTTGAAGTGTTGATGATGTTTCCTGATTGGCCACTAACTAAGCTACTAACTTCAGGTGAAGGCACGCTGGAGCGTCCCTGAGAAGTACTTGTCTAACTATTGCTTCGCTGGCTTCTATGTATTGCATCTCCTGACACTTGGCTATCGGTTCAACAAGAGTACCTGGTCCAACATAAAGTTTGTAAATAAGGTAAATAGCACAATTTTTGAATCCTTCCCCCAATACCTCATGACTTCTGCATTAACTGTAAGATGACCTGGGATATATAACAGGTCCATGACCTCATCCTGTCAGTCCTCTTGCTTGTAACCATGTCTTCCATTTGTGTACCAGCTCGAGGGAACGCTTGGCAAAGGACGAGCTGGTTGGACATTAGGTTACATGCTCAATCTCACCAATCTGTTACCGGAGGAAGCTCCAGTGAACCCCATTCATTTGGTTCCCTTTGCTGTTGTGATATCGCTTCTGGTGTTGGGGCTCTTTGTCCTCATTGTCTTGCTATTGTTCAAGTCTGAGATCTGCTTTCCTTCAAGAAACGTCTGAGGAATTTCCATCTAGGTTTGTGCACCAAATGCAGTCTGTAAATGGAATTTTCCTTAAAGAAGAACCTTTATGGGAGTCGATAATTGAATATGCCGTTACAGCCTTTTACACTGTTACGACAACTTGCTCTTCCACGAGCCTTGACTTTTTATACAAATAAATGACTACCACATTGTTTTTGTAAATTAAATGCATCTCTGGACAGACTGAGTTTGCTGTGCCTAGTTTACCACTGACCCGACTGGCTATCAGGGCCAAAAAGATGAATATCGCCCATGTTGGCACACGTTTGTGTGCGTTCCAGAACCTTGTGTTCTTCTGGCCGGGGATGTCTCCTCAGACGTACATAAAGTTAGAAATAGACCGTCTCAAGGATGGAATGTAACACATTTTAAAAATGGAATCGACCAATAAGTTGACTGTTTTATCCCTTCATCATTGCAAGTGATCAGAGCAAGAAACCAAAACCTTGTGCTTTAAAGTCTTAGTGACACTACAGGAGGCAATCTTTGACAAACTTTTTCCCAACTTTGGGATTCTTTTTTTTTACTGAGATCGGGGCTAATGGTCAAGCCGATTGACAAAGGTGTGACGTTGACTGATGGATCAGACACAGTTCGCATACAAGGAAGCCAACCTGGCAATTTAAATGCATTGACTTTGAACCATCATTCACTTCCCTGTTTGTTAATGGACCATGTATATGTTGGAACCCATCTGTGGATCGGTCCCATCGGCCGATGGGTCTGACCCGTTTGCGGATCCGCAGATGGGCACTGTTGGAACCCATCTGTGGATCGGTCCCATCGGCCGATGGGTCTGACCCGTTTGCAGATCCGCAGATGGGCACTGTTGGAACCCATCTGTGGATCGGTCCCATCGGCCGATGGGTCTGACCCGTTTGCGGATCCGCAGATGGGCACTGTTGGAACCCATCTGTGGATCGGTCCCATCGGCCGATGGGACCGATCCACAGATGGGTTCCAACATATACATGTTTGTTTGTTTTAACAAAAAATGGCAACGTTTTTGCCTCCTTTCTCTATTGTCTAGATCTGGGGTTCTTTACCTGGGGTATCCATACCCCTTGGGGGTATCTCCCAATGGTGAAGAATCACTTTAAAATTTCTACTATCCGGATTCGGATATTCACCAAAATCTAATAATTTCGTCATTGTCACATACACTACCTTTCTGCCAAATTTCATCCGAATCCGTCCACAACATTTTGAGATACGGACAGACAAACAAACAGGACACAGACAAACAAAAACAAACAGTTCACAAACGGACAGACAAACAAACAGACAGGGATGAAAACATAACCTCCATCCACCTTTGGTGGTGGAGGTAATTATTCCTAAGGACCATATAATGTGCTTTCGGAGACGCCATTACTGTTCAACAAATGATTTAGATTTGTGATAAACAGACTTGTGACAAAAAAAAGGTGTTGACGTGTACATGTGCGAGCTACTGTTACTAAAGCCGTCGTTTTTACCTCCGCCGCCGAAGGTGGACGGAGGTGATGCTTTCACCACTGTCTGTTTGTCTGTCTGTCTGTGGGCAAGATATCTCAAAAAGTTGTGGACGGATTCGGACTAAACTTGGTGGATGAGTTGGTTAGGTGACAAGAACAAGCCGATTCCATTTTGGTTTAGGTCCGAAAACAAAGATCCGGCCTAACAACGGATACAAAACATAAACTGTTCAGTCTGGTGGCGGTGTTTTTTTAAAATTATATTTCATCAATGAATTATAACCTCTTATAATGCTCTATTGGAGTTTTTTCTACTTTTGCAAATATATATTTTTCTCCTGTTCAAATGTGACCTTCTTTCACAACATACAGATTTTGGAAAATGTTTTTAAATCTTTGCAAAAATGAATTTGTTTTTGTTTAACTTGTATTTCAGGGGGTTATCAATAAATTAAATGTTAACTTAATATATAGGAGTAAAAAAACAAAAGATTGAGCAGTTTAGAAAGGTTTAAATTATTCTAAAAGAACAATGTGGAAAATTCTGTTAAATTGTTGTTAAAATAATATTTGCATTGATTAGGCAATTGAATGAATGATGTCAATTTGTATTTCATTGTTGGACGTTACAGACCAAGCTTATTGCCATCTTTACATGATGTAAACAACTATTCCAAATAAGTGTTTTATTATGTATGTTGGCGTGTTTAAATACAAGTCACTTTGTTCATTGTTGAAGTGCCAGTATTTGTAATAAAACCTATTTGGAATTCAGTTGCTTTGTTTTGGATTGTAGTTGTTTTTGCAGGGGAGCGTAGGGGTGGGATGTATGGCTATAGGTTACCTCGGGCTTTGGATTGCACTTTCACACCCCAGGGCTGCACACCTGTATGTCTTCTTATTAGCCTGCCCGCTGAACAGCAGGAGATGGGGTTTTGTAATTTTTTTTTTGTGTGTGTGTGTGTGTGTGTGTGTGTGTGTGTGTGTGTTTGTGTGTGTGTTTGTGTGTGTGTGTTTGTGTGTCCGTGCCGTAACTTTTTTACCATTTGAGTTTTGTTATCAAATTTTCACCAAACCCTTATGATAATACGGAGAAGGTAAATGAATAAATTTGGCAAAGGTCAAATGGATAAAGGTTCGCATCATATAAAATAATTAATTTTCATCCGATTGACCTGAAATTTTAAGAATTTGCATATTGGGTTACTGAATTGGTTCACCAATCAAGAGCTAGAAGCTGATTGTTTTGGGTTTTTTTTAGATCAAAAGGTCAAAGGTAAAGGATGCGTAAAATCACCAATATTCATCTGATTGACCTGAAATTTAATGAATTTGCATATTGAGTCACTGAATTGGTTCACCAATCAAAAAGCCAGAAGCCAATTGTTTTTTTAGATCAAAAGGTCAAGGTTGTGTAAAATCACTAATTTTCACCCGATTGACCTGAAATTTTAAGAATTTGCATATCCGCTCACTGAATTGGTTCACTAATCAAAAGGTAGGAGACGATTGTTTTTTTTTTTGTCAAAAGGTGCCAAGGTTGCATAAAATCGTCAATTTTCATCCAACTCACCTGAAATTTAAAGAATTTGCATATCAGGTCACTGAATTGGTTCACTAATCAAAAGGTAGGAGACGATTGTTTTTTTTTTTGTCAAAAGGTGTCAAGGTTGCATTAAATTGTCAATTTTCATCCAATTCACCTGAAATTTAAAGAATTTGCATATCGGGTCACTGAATTGGTTCACTTATCAAAAGGTAGGAGACGATTGTTTTTTTTTTTGTCAAAAGGTGTCAAGGTTGCATAAAATCGTAAATTTTCATCCAATTAACCTGAAATGTTAAGAATTTTCATATTGAGTCACTGAATTGGTTCACCAATCAAAAGCTAGAAGCTGTTTACTTTTTTTTAGATCTAAAGCTCAAGGCTGCATAAAATAAAATAAAATAATTATTATTTTTAACTGTTTTCATTATTTTGAGCATACATAAGAAGAAGACGTCTGAATACAAACGCTGAAATTTAGTTCGGTAAATTATCTCCGTATAGAGCCATGTTGGACAAATGATTCACTGCACAACATGGAGCCATTTTTCTGAGGTGTTGTCATCTGTAGGCCAGTCTGTTCTCTTCTCTTCTGGACTGCGCTGCCTCTTAATAGCATGCCAATTCCCATCCCAGTTGTCAGAGAATTCAGAGTTAACCACAATGTATGGAATGGAATCACATGTAAAGCAGTCCAGGTTGTGCAGGCATATTAATAATTAATATTTAGAGGCCTATCTATGCTGTTTGGGATGTGTCATGACGAGTTGAGAAACGGTTCTACTAGGTGTGGGCAATACTATAAAAACCCATATCACAATAATGGGCCTGGTTATCATGACTGTCACGATATCACGACAATATAATGTAATTACCGCCTTTAGAACCATGAAGCACACAATAACAATCCATATAAGAACAAACTGAATAGCCATTGAGTTATGTGTGTTCATAATCTTTATTTCATAATTCTGTTGCAATTTGTTTAAAGTCAAACCTCATTTTGTATGGACGAAATCGCTTTGCTCCGTTTGCCGAGCAACTGGACGAGCAGCTTGCGGAACGTCAGGCTTGGTAAGCGAGAGAAAGCTGCTTGCTAATTGGTACATTTATGAAGAAAGTCATACATGACTATCTTCACACATTTAAAATAACGTCTTTGATGTGGAACTTTGCAAATAATAAATGCCAAACAATCCCATGTTGTGACATTGTGACAATAATGGGATAAATAAATGAAACACACGACACCATCTTGCCTGCTCCATTCGATCCAACAAGAACGGCGAGAGGAGATAAGAACGAGATAACCTGCTTATCCTTGTCCTTATTGCTAAAACTACGCACACCGAGGATGCTCATCTTCTCGACCTTTGACATCATATTGCCTTGAGTAATTAACTTCGCGCACAGACAAATAACTCAAGCGGATCACTAATTTTGACACAGGAAGCAGTTTTGGCACTTTGAGTAATTGGTTGTTTGTTTTGATGTTTTTTGCCTAACAATATACCCTTCGAATTACATCTTGGAGAATATACATTCCATATTATATCACCTGCTTTATTTTATAGCGCTGCATTTAATACCAGTATATCTTTTGAGAGAAACCAAACACACTAAGCGGTAAACGCAGCCAATATACGGGTTCGAGGTGTGACTTACCTGCTGCGCATGCGTCAAATATCGACAAAGCTCAGAAGACCCAACAAAGCCAAAACCTCTTCGTGAGAAAAATTGTTAGAAAAGTTGGCCATCAAAATATGGTGACTCGTTCACTAGAAACTGCCAATGCCACTAGCCAACCAAAATGGAACTATTGTTAAGGCCAACAAAACCAAATACTGAAGGTCCATGTAAATCAAGCCAAACTGGACAAGAGTCAAAAATAGTCCACTTTGTTCCAGACCGATAAAAGGACAATAACATTGAAAGTAGTGAAAGGACGAAGGTCACTTGGTGGAACACAAATCACAAAGATATTTTCTCCTGAATAAAACAATCCCAAAGCAATGGAAAAAACATTCTGTCAAGTGGTGACAATCAGAAGAATCTTGTCCAATTGCTCTTTGCAATATGGTGCAAGTCCGGAAATGAGCTGATTACATCACCGTCTTCCGTGGATTTGAAAGCGAGTGTCATGCCATCCGTCACAATGTCAGCAGAACCAGTGGAGGCAGTATAAATCAATCTCAGAACTGTTCTTCAGGCAGGGGGAGGAAAACATGATTGCCCCTTTACAGTGCATATGCTGATCATGTCAGTGGCCATGTCATCATTAACAGTCCTGACACTGATGTCTTTGTGCTGTCCTTGGCATTCCTCCATGACATTTATACCAAATCTTACTTCCATATGGACAGAGGAAACAACACGCACACAGTTGATGTTTGTCTCATCTTCAACCAATTCCAGAAAATGGTCCTTATCTCTAGAAAAGTGTACTCTTCTACCTTTGAAAAGTTAGGGACGTCATTTGCCATTTTTCCATCCCTGTATGATGACATCGAGACGTACATCTGTGAATTGTCACCAGCAGAGTAGATGCCGAAACGTTAACTAATCCAGATGTAAAATGTTCAAGACTAGAGGTTGTTCAGAGAAGCCCTTGCCTTCAAACAAAGTTTCTCTGTGCAAGCACTTACATTGTGCTAACTACCAAGCTACCATACACAAGTGAAGCGTTGAAAACAACCCCAAACTCGCATCTCTAACTCGAAGACAACTTGCTTGTTATATCCTGGAGGATCCTCCCACCAGCACCGGCCAGTGTTGTGGAACTTGCACATACATTGCAAAAAGCAAACAGTGTGATCAAGGAAGGAGCTCTTGTCTTCTCAACAAGTTGCCTTGCACTGACATCTGTACTTATGTGTGAAAATGTTGCAGTAATGCCAGTCATTCAGGAATGATGAAGAAAATGAAATCCTCCATTCAGATGATTAGTTCTAATTAGAGTACCTTTCATTTCAAGTGTGTTCCCTCTGGGATTTGATTTAGATTCTCACAAGATTTTATTTGCAAACAATAATAGCAACGGGAAACGTATTGGTTTTAGAGGAAATTTGACGATTCATGAAGCAGTTATACCCAGCTAACACAACAACGTTGGGCCGACGTTGGAAAATAGACGTGGCGTTCACAACCAATAAACAACGTTGGGCCAACGTTGGAAAATAGACGTTGCATTTGCAACCGATAAACAACGTCACCCTGACGTCAATAATGCGCTTGCGACCAATTGACCAAATGTCAACGTTGGTCCAACGTTGTTGTGTTAGCTGGGTATGTACTTGTACTGGTTTGCAGGAAACACAGGCCTACAATTATGGATGTCAAGAAGTACTGTTTTTGCATACAGTGTCGAGACTCATGGACAAGAGAGATCACAGAACGGATGAGGATACAACAGAATGAAAAAAACCCAGTACAAACAAAGCCTGTGGGGTGTGAGAGGGGGAGTAGTTGGTACTTTCTAAGTGCACTAGAAAGCTAAAATTTTGCATGCTGATGTAACTCAAAGCCAAGATTCCAGTTTTTAAAAAAAATCACATAAATGTCCGTAAACTATAGTATCGGTAAAGAAATGTGGACCGGTGCAGCTTCACTCCTGCTCATGGAGGGTCACTTGACTGAAGACAATGGCATGTACCATCTTGCATGGTCACGATCGCTCCACAAGGGAGCTGGTGTTTCTCAGTTTTATGGGGATATGATTGGAGAAGTGTGTGTGGGTTTTTATAATTTATGGATGATGTGCAGCAAGCAGTAGGAAGTCATAAACATTTATTGTTTACCGAAGGTGTAAAATAGCAAGTGTCACAGTACATATTTTAAGTGTTGCATTTTTACATATATAGTCAGCCAACTGTATTAGACACCTGGTATTCAGAACAAGCATTCAGAACATGTTTTAGTCAATGTAGAATTTCCCTGTATTCACGATCCTCGTTGCTGAATATTAATCCAGATATAAAGAAGAAGCGCTTTGTCCCGGAAAGTTGAAAGAAGTCCGTATGTTCGAAAATCCTCGAAATATAAGTGAGATTGCCAAAATTGATTACCGTGTTTTCCAGTGTATTAACCGCGAGCATGTATTAACCGCACCCCTGCCTTTCACCCTCAAAAAAAAAAAAGCATGCTCCTGGCGAAGCTTTATGATGGACTAGGAGTGCGTAGTCTTATCAGCCGTGTCATCGGGTACATGTTAGGAGGTGAGTGTGCGGCATCAAACCGACAGAGCATGGCGTGTCATGAAACTGTAGGCCCATGACGGCTGGTCGTGAAGTCCCCAATGTCATTCTCCTTAGCTAAGCTCCTCGCCTTCAGCCTGAGAGTAAGTGTTATAAATGAAAAATGTGTAAATTTAAACGAATTTCCCATTATAAGAGGCAGAGGTCAGGGGGAGTGCTGCCTCAATCCTCATCTTATTGTCCTATGTTTACTATTACAGTGGTTTATTTTATTTAAAGCCATGAACAAATTGAGGGCAAAGTTTCCCCCATACACCATTCGCACAGGAACAGATGACTTCCCTCCAACACTCCTCAACATGACATAGAACATCACTTATTGTCCACTATACTGGTAGCGGCATCCTCTTGCCTTTGATTAGATACCCTAATGTGTAAACATGCTTGAGTTCTAGTTGATCATGGAACTTGGAGTTGCAAGACAGTTGCATGCCTATAAATAAAATAACCACCTTTAGAGGCCATTTTTCCCCGCAAAGCAGGGGTTGGCCTTTTTCGGGAACCGTGGTTGTTGTTGTTTTTCGGTCCCCTTTTTGAAGCAATGTTTTACGGCCGGATGCCCTTCCTGCCGCCAACCCTTTTTGCCGCCTTTAACGACAAACAGGGAATTACCAGTGAACTGGTACTCAATTAGCCGACCTCGGAAGGATGACAGGCTGAGTCAACCCCCCTGGCGTTAATTCAGTGATCGGCCGGGATTCGAACCCAGGATCCTGGGATCCTAAGCTGGCACCCTAGCCGCTAGCCCAACACCATGCCTATAATCACAACAAATCCACTGGGCCCTAAAGGAACTGGCAGCTGAGTTAGCCTCGCTGCTGTGTTGGCTGTTCAACTTCTTGCTTGCCACTGGGAGTCTCCCAAGGGTCTGGAAGGAGGCGCATGTATCACCCATCTTCAAAAAGGGTGATAAGCAATATCCGGCCAATTACCGACCGTTTAGCCTTACTTCAGTGGTGTACAAGGTGTTTGAGCACGTGTTAAACCAAGATTTCCTGGCACACCTGGAAGGGTAGCACTTAATTTCCCAGGAGCAACATGGCTTCCACCAACATCGCTCATGCCTTACCAATCTTCTATCAGCAAATGATAGTTGGACCAGTGCGGTAGACAAGCATAAATCTGTTGATGTCATTTATGTTGACCTCAGCAAGGCTTTCAACACTATCCCACATGGCCGTCTTGTTGGGAAACTCGAAGCCTGAAGCCTGAGGCCTCCACTTTTGACGAGGCTTACTAACTTCCTGACTGGACACCGTCAATGAGTATTGGTAAATGGTTCGCTTTTCACTCTGCACCACTTTGGTTAAAGGGAATCTCCAAACTCGACACCACGACCAAACACCAGTCTTGCTGAGGTGAGAAATCAGCTTTTATTCACCAAGAGCAATCATGCTGCACGAGGCAAAACCATGGCCAATCCCAGCCGGGACCCCTGCACGGTAACCCCGTACCAGCCCCTGCCCATGGGTGTAATACACATACCTCGTGTTTACACATTGTCCCCACCTCTCGGGGACACTGCTTATCGCGCATGCGATCAAGACTCTTCTCCTTTGTCATTGCGTCTACACGTACCGCACGAGCCGGGGAATAGCTCACGAAAGTTTGTTGACCTTGTATACCCTCGAGTCTCTTCGCGCAGGTGCAAACGAGTGAGTGGAAGTAGTCCACTATGCCCGTGTCATAGGTTATGTTTGGACCGCACTATTTCCCGCGGTTGCAGTTGTTATGTTTGGAATTCACATGTTGGTAATTCACACGTTTTAACTCATATGTTGGGAAAACGGCAGTGACGTCATGAGAAACGGAAGGGACGGTTGGTTTTTGTAGAGTGGGAGGAGCTGAGAGGACTCAGGGTTTCTGTGGCCTAATGGTGTGCTGTGCCGTGTTGCAAGTTACTGATTAAACTGTTGATGTTACAAGCAAGTACATTTCGCTTCAGTGCTGGATACATTTGGCGACGAGGATGGGATATTTCGTTACCTCAACCTGCACCGTTTCTGCCAATGCCAGGTGAGGCCACAGTACAATGACTGCGATGGTATCAGTCATTCGAAACTTACTTAATTACGAAACTTACATCCACGATGGTTACCTGTGATGCCACCAGGGTGGCACTGAGTGCTGTACTGTCACAGCTTCATGATGGTGTTGGGAAACCAGTGGCGTTTGCTTCCTGTTCCCTCACTCCGACTGAACAAAAGTATGCGGTGGGTGAGAGGGAAGCATTGGCATGCATTTGGGCATGCAAGCGCTGGCATCTTTACCTCTACGACAGAGACTTCACGATGCAAACTGACCATCAAGCTCTCACAGCACTTTTGACTACCAGCGGCTCAGGACATAAACCACTACAGATACTCAGGTGGGCAGACCATTTGAATCAGTACAATTTTATGTTAGAATTCACGCCGGGCTGCCAGAACACAGTTGCAGACCTTCTGTCAAGAGCAGTGGTTTTACCATCAACGGTTCAGCAGGTAACAAACACCGAACCTGATCTAGTGCAACTGCTTCAGACACCCCTGTCCACTGTCGTCTCCATAAAATCGCTTCGGAAAGGGTCCCAGGATGACGCCCTGTTTATCACGCTCCGTACCTACATCAGAGGGGGGTGGCCGTCCAATGTGGAAAGGGAGCTGTTACCCTAATACAGGATGAGGGCAGAATTGTCCTGCTGGGAGGATGTCTGTATTACGAGGGGTCACCGCACCTTGATTCCAGCGTCTCTTAGAGGGCAGGTTTTGTGAATGTCACATGAGGGACACCTTGGAGTAGTGAAAGTTAAACAGTGCTGCAGTGACATTGTCTGGTGGCCCACCATCGATCACGACATCAAACTGTTGGTCATGGATTGCACCGCATGTCTCATCAGCGGAAAATCCTCTCCTCCAACTCCGGCCCCTCTATCCCCGGTGCAGTGGCCATCTGCACCTTGGAAACACCTCGAGGTGGACCTCTGTGGAGAACTGTATGGTGCACCAGCCCATGTCCGTTACCTTCTTGTGGTGTATGATCTCCATTCAAAGTGGCCTGAAACTTTGCCGCTAGGGTCAGTCACCACTCAATCGGTTATTCAAAGGCTTGATTCATTGTTTGCCTGGAGGGGTCTCCCGGATATCATTACCACAGACAACGGGCCCCAATTCATTTCCGCTGACTTTACAACTTACCTGACAGAGAGAGCTATCAAGCACATTAGAACAGCCATATACCATCCTCAAGCTAATGGAGGTGTTGAGCGCCTCAAACAGATGCTAAAGAACGGCATCCGTGCTTACCGAACTGGAGGTTGGCAGTTTGAAGCAGCTCTCCTGCAAACACTCCTACATCCAAGCACACAACTACATGGGTATCTCCCCTTTATGTAATGATTTCAATTACAAACTCCTTTAAGATAATGAGTTTTATTGAAATCAATCCTCCACGTCATCTACAAAACAATAATCACATATTAGCAGGTGATCATATAAAATGCCCGATGTAAAGCAAGCCATATAAAGATGCGTCATTTAAATCTACCATCTCGAATTCGGTCACGAAAGACAGACAGCTCCCTCGCTCTCAGACCAACCCTCTTATAGGCACATTGCTTATCTCACCACCAGAGGGGGAACTACAACGGATCTTAACCTTTATTTCACAACACCTCCAAGCACACAACTACAGGGGTATCTCCGACGTCAATGATGCTGGGAAGGGAACTACCACTCCTGCTCGATTGCCTTAGCTTTGCCAAAGGTAATCCCACATCGCCAGCTACATGGTTGCAGGTAGAGACTCAGCAGCAGCATATGAAGTTGAGGTTTGACCAGTCCAAAACGGCCAGACCACCAACATTACAGCAGCTGGACTGGGTGCGTGTTTGGCTGCTTCGGCGTCGCAACAAGCTACAGCCTCGATGGTCAGACCCATTGCAAATCATTAAGAGATTGGGAGCAGCCACCTATCGCCTGCACGATGGATCACGATGGCATGCGAATCGCTTGAGAAAGCTTCCTGTATCACCAGGCGGGCAAGGACCGGGGAGCATTTCTCCTCTTCTTTCCTGGCAGCAGCAAACAGTGATTGACAATGGGCTTGCAGACACACCTGCACCTCCAAGGGTTCCTCATGTTGTTCAGCTACCTCAGAGGGATAAACAACAGCCCACATGGATGATGGATTATGTGGTTGGCTAATTGTTTTTCAAAAGAGGAGGGAAATGTCATGTTTGGAATTCACATGTTGGGATTTCACACGTTATAATTCATATGTTGGGAAAACGGCAGTGCCATAGTGGCGCTGGGCCAAGGTTCACAGTGGAGTACCTCAGGGCTCCGTGCTCGGACCAGTGCTTTTCACCCCTCAGCCCAAATTGGGCTAAGGGGTATTGTCGTCACAGGCGTCGTCCGGGCGTCTGTCAACTTTTGGTTTCGGTCAATTTCAAGGAGAACGGCTTGTCTGATTAAATGTCCCCCTCTCTCCCCATCTTGTCTACCGCTCCCTATGTTATATGTTTTATGTGTCGGTTTGTCTTTCTGTGTGATTAATGTTCGCTCTTTCACGAGCCTCGACCTTGTATACAAAAAAAAAAAAAAAAAAAAAAAAAAAAAAAAAAATCCATTTTTTCAATGTGCGTTGGGGTTGAGTAGAGGAAGGTTCCTTTCGAAAATGGACGCGCTGTGATTTTCAATATGGCCGCCACGGCAGCCATCCGGGCTTCCGTCAACTTTTGGTTTCCGTCAATTTCGAGCAGAACGGCTTGTCCGATTAAAACCATTTTTGCAGTATGTGTTGGAGTTGAGTAGAGGAAGGTTCCTTTCGAAAATGGGCGCGCTGCTATTTTCAATATGGCCGCCACGGCAGCCATCTTGAAATTGGTTTCCGTCAATTTCGAGCAGAACGGCTTGTCAGATGAAATCCATTTTTCAGTGTGTGTTGGGGTTGAGTAGAGCAAGGTGCCTTTCGAAAATGGGCACGCTGTGATTTTCAATATGGCCACCACGGCTTCCTTTCACCATGCATGGGCTGAGGGGTTACGCCCGCTTTGCGGTGCTATTTATTCTGATATATATTGATCACTTGGTTGATTGTTTCAGCTGTCGATCACTGTTGTTCACGGATCACCTAAAGCTTTGGTGTAACGTAACGGAACACGACACCAATCTGGCATTTCAGGCGGACCTACACAAGCTTGAAGTTGTGGACACAACTGTGGCATAATGAAAGTGAACCCTACCAAATGTGGAGTCATATGCACCCCGGACGGGTTCCCTCCATGGTGCATTAGTGCTTGGTTGAAGTGCACCTTGTGACGATTAACAGTACCACCGACATCGGAATTCATACAATGCGCACATTTTCAGCCTCAATGCAGACTAACATGGCGGCAAACAGAGCACACTGGGTGGTGCATTGCTTCGGAAGCTCCTTTGTTTTCCATTAGACCTACAATTATCCAGACAAGCAACAGTACCCGCCCAATGGGCGGGGCCTGAATTGTGAGGCCCAATTGAAAAGGTAAAATATCAGAAATTGAAGGTTTTTTAAAATTTTAAACGATTTATATAAACATCCGTTAAATCATATCACACGCAAATCATCAAAATCTAAACGGGATTTGTAGAATTTCAATAAAAGCCACATCACTGTTCATATCGGTAAATATTATTCCATCGTGTTTCAAATCGTGATCGCGATCTGTTAGTGTATTCACCGGCCAAATAGCTAGGTGGAATTCTCTCACGTAGAGATTAAACGTCGTTTGAACTTTGGCCGAGGTCATTATTTACTTTTAATGATGTTTATATACGAATGATGTTTAATGATGTTTATATTGGTGTTGGGTCGTGCTTTCCGCATATCTCGTGGGATTGTGAGTTGGAGAGACGGCCATGATGGCGGGGAGGGGGTTGGAATTATCTCAAGCAGGGATTCAACCCGTGTCCTTATAAAAGGTCTTTGTCCGAGGTCACCGAGTCCGATCGGTGCAGCCGTGCATCGATCGGTGCAGCCGTTTGTGTGGCACCCAGAAAAACAACATCGTCACAGTGAAAACATCGTCACAATGAACGTTATGCGAACGCGAATGTTATGCGGGAGTCCAAACCTGAGAATGCTGGAGACTAAAGCTGAAACTGGAAAAACTAAATACCCTATTTTACTCCTGGAGATCCCAGGATTACCCACCCAAAATATCGTTGCGATCGGTTCAGCAGTTTTTACGGTACCTTCGAACGGACAGACAGACGGACGGACATTTGGTGAATTATAGCAGGCAAAGCCGGTGTTGTGAATGAACGCATACATATTATGTTGAAAAGCCAGATTTTGCTGGATCCCTTGAGAATTTCGAAGCTTTGACACACCAAATCGCTCAATGGAGGCCGCCATCTTGCGGATGCGGAAGTATGCAAAACATAATTGAAAAAAGTTCAATAGGAGTTTGTTTCACCCGTCTTTTTTTGATTCACAATCTTATACACCTCTAATTTGTAATTAAAATACTTTAAGACCAACCTCGGCCCGCACGGGGTTATCTTCAACGAAAATCGTCACCAAACACCGGAACCAATGAGATTCGAGCATTTGAAAAAATATTTAAAAAACCAAATCACTCAATGGAGGCCGCCATCTTCCGGATGCGGAAGTATGCATTAAAAAATTGCGAAAAAGTTCAATAGGAGTTTGTTTCACCCGTCTTTGTTTGATTCACAATCGTATGCACCTCTAATTTGTAATTAAAATACTTTAAGACCAACCTCGTTCCCCGGGCCCACACGGGCCCTGGTTATCTTCAACGAAAATCGTCACCAATTACTGGAACCAATGAGATTCGAGCATTTGAAAAAATATTTCAAAAAAGCTTTTTACCACATTTCGGACGCTAAAAACGGCGTCAAATATTTTTAAATTGACGAAGAATTATTTTTTAGAAATCTCGCGGCCGTAGGGGATAGTTTTTCACGGCCGGAAATATCCGAAGTTGAGACGGAATTCACCGAATTCATCAAGAAGGTAATTTTATAAATTTTAATCTCATCCAGAATGCAAATGGTGTCATTTTGAACTAGGTACGGTACCTACTACACCTACCTACTACCAACTACCTAACCTACTGATGCCATAGTGATGGGTAAAATAGTGGCAAGAGGCTTTGGTTTCGCCGGCTCATTGCGGCTTTGCAGTCGGATACTAGTAGTAAGATGGCCTATGCAAACGTTGTTAAACTGCATCTGGAGTATTGTCTACCCTTTCTGAAGTGGGATTGCAATCTGCTGGAGAAAGTGCAACGCTGTGCAATGCCCATGGTATGTGGTATAACAGACCATGAGTTCAAATAAAAGCCATTACAACCAAATACAGTATTGAAGCGCGGTGCTACGCGCGCTACTTGCTTACCAAGGAGGAAGCGGACAACGCGGTGAATTAAAAGAGTCTTTATTGAAAGAGCCCTACTGTAGCACTGCCGTGCTCGGGGCTGTGTGCCCCGTGTATATCCCGAGGCCACGCCTACCCCTCGGACGTGGCCGCCGCCCACTTGGTGCGCGGAATGATGCCATCACGCCAGTGAGCTTTCGTGTCCACCACACGCCCCCCCCAGAATTCCCGCGCACCTGGAGGGTCAGTTTGCGGGGCAAACGGATGACCCGGCCAAAGCGCCCTCTGGTGACTGGAGGCGTCCGGGGTGCAGGGATGCCCGCTGGAATGCCTCCGCCTGCACCCGGGATGGGTGCGGGGCCGGGGGGCGGCGTGCCGGCAGGGCCGGGCGGTGCGAAGCTCCGGGGCGACGTGCGTAGGTGGGTGCCCGTGGTGCGCCGTCGGCACCGGGGCGAACCTCCGGGCGGTCACCTGCAGCACGGAGCGCTCCTGCGCCGCGGACCATGGTGCCGTGGGGTCGGGGAGGAACTCGCCCGGCACCCGCAGCGGTTGTCCGAAGACCAACTCCGCCGAGGATGCGCGCAGGTCGTCCTTGGGCGCCGTCCGGAGGCCCAGCAGGACCCAGGGGAGCCTGTCGACCCAGCCGCCGTCGCGGAGGGTGGCCCGGAGCGCGGCCTTCAACGAGCGGTAGAACCGCTCGCACAGGCCGTTGGCCTGGGGGTGGTAGGCCGTGGTTCGGTGCAGCTGGACCCCGAGCCCCCGCGTGACCGCCGCCCAGAGCTCCGAGGTGAACTGGGGGCCGCGGTCGGACGAGATGTCCGAGGGGGCGCCGAACCGGGCGACCCAGGTGGCGATGAACGCCTGCACGACGTCCGCCGCTGTCATCGCCGCCGCCAAAGGCACGGCCTCCGGCCACCGGGTGGTGCGGTCCACCATTGTGAGGACATGGGTGAAACCCCGCGAGGGGGGAAGAGGTCCCACCAGGTCCACATGAACGTGGTCGAACCTACGTTCCGGCACCGTAAACAGGGCCAATGGGGCCCGGGTGTGTCGGTGCACCTTCGCGCGCTGGCACGCGAGGCACGTCCTGGTCCAGCCGTGGACGGCCTTCCAGAGGCCATGCCAGACAAACTTGTCGGCGACCAACCTCTGGGAGGCCTTCGTGCCCGGGTGGGACAGGCCGTGGATGGCATCAAAAACCTGGCGCTGCCAGCCCGCGGACACGATGGGGCGAGGCCGCCCGAGGGAGACGACGCACAAGAGGGCCGTGCCCGCGCCGTCGAACGGCACCTCGGCGACGCGGAGGCCTGTGACGGCGGTCCGCAAGGCTTGGACGCCGGGGTCGGCAGCCTGGTCCGCCGCCATCCGGGCATAGTCGATGCCGAGGTGGACTGCATGGGCGAAGGACCGGGAAAGGCAAACCGCCACCGGGTTGTCCTTCCCCGCGACGTGCCGGATGTCCATCGTATATTCGGACACGGCCGAGAGGTGACGCTGCTGCCGGGCCGACCACGGCTCGGCGACCTTGCCCATCACGAAGACCAGTGGCTTGTGGTAGACGAAGGCCGTGAATGCACGGCCCTCGAGCAGATGGCGGAAGTGCCTGACCGCCAGGTGAAGCCCGAGCAACTCGCGGTCGAAGGTACTATAACGGCGTTCGGGCGGGCGAAGCTGCCGGCTGAAGAACGCCAGCGGTTGCCAGGCACCACGCACCCATCGCTCGTGCACCGCACCCACCGCGTAGTCCGAGGCGTCGGTGGTGAGGGCAATCGGTGCATCGGGCGCCGGGTGCGCGAGCATGGTGGCGTTAGCCAAGGCGAGCTTCGCGCCCGCGAACGCCGCGTCCATCTGCTCGGTCCAGGTAACGTCACCTTTGCCCGGCTTCCCTCAGAGGGCCTCGTGCAGGGGGCGCAGGAGCTGGGCGATGCGGGGCAGGAACCGATGGTAAAAGTTTACCATGCCCAGGAACTCCTGGAGCCCCTTGATCATGCGGGGGCGCGGAAACCCCTTCACCGCCTCCACCTTGGCCGGCAGGGGGACGGCCCCGTGCCTGGTGACGCGGTGCCCCAAAAAGTCGATGTCGGCGACGCCGAACCGGCACTTGGCGGGGTTCACGATGAGGCCATGCTGGCACAGGCGTTCGAAGAGCGTGCGGAGATGGTGGAGGTGCTCTTCGCGGGACGCGCTGGCGACGAGGATGTCATCCAGGTAGAAGTACACAAAATCCAAGTCGCGCAAGATGCTGTCCATTAGTCGCTGGAACGCCTGAGCCGCATTTTTCAACCCGAAGGGCATCCGAAGAAATTCTAAAAGTCCGAATGGCGTGATGACGGCCGTCTTCGGGATGTCCTCCGGCCTGACTGGGACCTGATGGTAGCCGCGTATGAGGTCCACCTTTGAAAAGAAGGACATGCCCGCCAACCGGGCGGAGAAGTCCTGAATGTGGGGGACGGGGTAGCGGTCGGGGGTGGTGGCGTCGTTGAGGTGCCGGTAGTCCCCGCACGGTCGCCATCCCCCGCCGGGCTTTGGCACGATGTGGAGCGGCAATGCCCAAGCACTCTCGGAGCGCCGCACGATGCCGAGCCGCTCCAGCGTAGCGAAGTCCGCTTTAGCTACCGCGAGCTTCGTCGGCTCGAGGCGGCGTGCCCGGGCGTAGACCGGTGGCCCGGCGGTGGGGATGTGGTGTTCCACCCCATGCTTGACGGCCCCCACCGAGAAGGTGGGCCGCGTGAGGGCCGGGAAGCCGGCGAGGAGGCGGGTGAATTAGTCCGCTGCCGGAAGCGTACAGATCAACCTGGCCGGAACCGAACCGCTCAGCAAGCCACTCGGCGAGCCGCACGATGAGCCGCTCCGGGAGCTGCTCAACGAGCCGGGCAGCGCGCAAGCGAGCGAGCTGAACGTCTCGGCCTGGACGAGCCTTCTGTGCTTTACGTCCACCAACAGCCCATTTGCACACAGGAAGTCCACGCCAAGCAATGCCATGGGCATGTCGGCAGTGACGAACGACCACCGGAAAACCTGCCCTCCGAACCGCAGAGAGAGGCAGCGTTTTCCGTATGTGCGTATCGACGTACGGTTGGCAGCAAGCAGCGCGGGGCCCCGGCCCGCGGTTTGCTTGTCGGACGTACCGGCAGGAACGACACTCACCTGCGCTCCCGTGTCGCACAGGTAACGGCGCCCGGACAAGGTGTCCGTTATGAACAGTAGGCTGTTTGAACGGCCGGCGCTCAGTGCCACTACCAAGGGCCGGCCCGGGCGTTTCCCGACCTGCCGAATGAGCACGGCGGGCGACACTGCCGAGCCTCGTGGCCGAACTTGGTGTGAAACCGGCACCAGGCTTGCGGTTTTTTCCTCGGCGGCGGAGGTGGGCGTGGCGTGGCGGCCGCCACGAGGCGCCCCTCGGAGTAGGGGTGGTCACCCGCAGGAGGTTCAGCGGCCACGCGGTGCGTCGCGTAGTAGGGGTGGTCACCCGCAGCAGTTTCGGGCTCGGAGTAGGGTCGCGCAGCCCCGGGAGCCGCGACGGCCGCACCGAAACTCACCCGCGTGTCCAAAGCTGCGAAGAACCTGTCGGCCTCGGCAGCGAGAGCTCGGGGTTCCGTGATCATGGAACCGGCCAACGCGAGGCGTACTCGTGCCGGCAGCTGGCGTCGAAATAGCGCTCAGAATAGAAAATCCGGGGTTCCGTCGCCCAGCAGCGACAACATATGGTCCATTTGGACCGACGGTCGCGTGTCGCCGAGCTCGGGGAGGTCCAGGAGGCGGTCGGCCCGTGCGTCCTCCGTGAGGCCGAACGTGGCGAGGAGGAGACGCTTGATCGCCTCGTACCTGTGGTCGTCCGGCGGGTTCCTCATGACAGATACGACCCGGGCGGCTGTGCCGGGCCCGAGGGCGGCGACGACG